>NC_057934.1:71803849-71808849 GCF_018555375.3 Anguilla rostrata
TGCTTTCTCATTGGCTGCTTCTCCACTCGTGCTGCCCAATTTTTTAAAAATGGCTGGCGGAGGATCCTCTCTTAAAGCAGTCAGGAGCATCTTCCTTACTTCCAAATTCAGCAGTGGGCAGGGTGTTCAGTGGGTGTTCTTAGCAACTAAAAAAAAACATCTTGAAGACTCGTCTTTTCAATTGATTATTCCTGAGATAACAGAGAGGGAGGGAGGGGGAGAGAGAGAGAGAGAGCAAGTGACAGAGAGAGCGGAGGGACGAGGTGAGAAGAGAAAGGGAGGGTGAGAGAAAGAAGGAAAGGTGAAAGACAGGAGTGAAAGGGTGAGGGAGGGAGGGAGAGAGGAAGAAGCATGAGGCTCAGAAAGAGGGGGGAGAGAGAGAGAGAGAGAGAGAGATGGAGAGAAGGGAATATGTTCATACACTGAAACGCGTAGGCAATGCCGCAGAGTGCCAGTCACGTCAATAGAGACTGCTTTAAGCTGATCAATCCTTCCATTTCAATCCATCAGATGGAGGGGGGGAGAGAAAATGTAGAGGGCAGAGAGACAAAAAAAGGAGAGGAGACAGACAGAAGGAGAAAGCAGAGAGAGCGAGAGAGAGGAAGAGAGGAGAGTGAAAGCTCCTTATTGAATCCTTTCAAGAGCGCTGAGACCTGAAAGGGGGTGGGGTTTATCGCTATGGAAACTCAAGCAGTCATCACAGAACACAGGCGCACACACACACTCGTGCTGACGGCAAACAATCAGCGCCCCCCTCTGGCCAGTGAAGGGAGAGCACAGGGGATGAAACTGAACCAGAACACAAGGAACGGAATTACCATTACACTGAGGTGTCTTGTCGCTCACTGCAAAGGACTGTGGGTAAGATAAGCAGTCAGTGGCTGGTCATGATGGAAGAGAAATGATAATGTCTGTCTCATGACTAAAGCTTCTTTTATTCCCCACACACAAGCAGCTGCTATTGGACAAAAGAGGAGTGCTGTCTGCAATTGGTCAAAAAAAGTAATATGATCTCCGACCAGTCAAAAATAGGCATGGCCACCACCCCTATTTTTGGCCCCTGGCTGCCATTGGCTGGTCTTGTGACCAGCAGGTTTTAGGTTCAAATCCATTGTGGCACCCGTATCCCTGAACTGAAAGACACCCGTGGGAAAATGTACTGGCTGTATAATCTGCCCGCGTGTATGAAACACACACCGAATATGATCATGTATCAAAGGGAGATGTAAGGCAAATGGAGAACCGTATACGGTAAGCAGGCCCGGTGGGAATTTCCTCCACAAAAGGAACTTCGCTTTTCCTTCCTGCGCGCACTGAAGACTCATTACCCGCGTTAGGGGAGAGAGATAAACCCCCCCGTGCACGTGAGGGGACAGCCTTTTTAACGGGCCCCGTGCCGACGGGACGCTCATGAGGGCTGTCTGACGAGGTTCATTTCTCCTCTCCCACCCACCCCTCCCCCACCAAAATGACCCAGAGGGAGCGTGGATAAACTCCGTACCACAGTGCACCGTACGAACGCATCACCCAGAGGGAGCGTGGATAAAGGCCCTACCACAGTGCACTGTACGAACACATCACCCAGAGGGAGCGTGGATAAACTCCGTACCACAGTGCACCGTACAAACGCATCACCCAGAGGGAGCGTGGATAAACTCCGTACCACAGTGCACCGTACGTACGCATCACCCAGAGGGAGCGTGGATAAACTCCGTACCACAGTGCACCGTACAAACGCATCACCCAGAGGGAGCGTGGATAGACTCCGTACCACAGTGCACTGCTAATGTACTGTGATTGGTGGAGCTGCTCTCGGTTTTTTTTCTACCAGTCAGATGACATCGTGGCTCACGCTTCCGTTCTTACTCCTGTCCCGGCAGGGTCAGGTCACCATGGAAACGGGGAAAAAGGAAAAGGGAATCTGACGGTTGGGTGCCCGAGCTCGGTCCGATTGGCGGAAGAAAAGGCCGCTCTGTCCAGCGAGCGGCGAGGCGGGCGGCGGCGCGGAGAGGAGGAAGAGCCGACTAAATGAACAGACTTCAAAAGGAAGAGAAACGGACCGGCCACATTCTTTCTTTCTTTCTCTTTTTTTTTGGTTGCAAATTGAGACTCAACAAAAGCCACACTGTCTCTGTGGAGCCCACACACAAGACAGTCTGGTTCAGGGCCCCCGCACCCGGCCCCCTCCCCTCCCCTCCCGCACCCACTTCCTCTCAAGGCCTGATCACATGACCCTCTGGCTGCACCTGCGAGGGTTCTGCTGCGGCCAATCGTATCGCAGACTCGGGGAAGGCGGTGGAATGCACCGCACTGTCGGTCAGGAGGGATCAGTGCAGACGTGCTTATACACATGCACACACAGTCACAGACGAACATACACACAGATACGTACGTGTGCGCTTGCACACACGTGTGCGTAAACACGCACGAGCAAAAGTGCACACACACAGACACAGACACAGACACACACACACACACACACACACACACAGCGCTCCCTTGTCACGTAAGCCCGTATCTGCTGGTGAAATGGAACAGCTCCACAGATTTCCCATCTTAAATCCACAGCGTTTCCAATCCACCGTTCTTCCATTCGCCAGGCTCCGCGTGGGGAGCACCCAGGGGAGCGACGCGACTGCCAATCACAGCACTGGCGCTGCCCCTGCCCCGCCTCCCCAAACCTCTGATGCAAGGCCCGGTCCGAAGCAATCCCACAATCCCTCTGATCACAGGGAGCGCGAGCGCACGGAAAGGAACACAGCCAATCACACGCCAACGGAGGTGCACTCAGAACACAGGAGAAGAGAGGGAATTAGAGAGAAGAGGGGCAGGGAGGAAAGATGAAAGTGGGAGAACAGAGGCGGAAAAGCATGGTGGAGGGAGAGAGAGAGAGAGAGGGAGGAGAGGGAGGGTGAGAGTGAGAGAGCAGGAGAAGGGGAGATAGGAGAGAGAGGGCAAACAGAGAGGGACAGAGCCAGTGAGAAAGAGAGAACGAGAGGAGAGGGAGAGAGTGGTGAGAGGAGAGAAAAGGAAAAGCGAAAGCAGATAAATGGAAAAGGAAAGAGCGACAGAGATTAAGAGGAAACCAGAGAGGGAGGGGAAGGAGAGAGAGATGGGGAGAGCAGAAAGGGAGAAGGAGGAACCGTGGCAGAACCTAAGTCAGTTAGCGCAGTACTGTCAGACACGGGCACCGGCAGCCCCTGTCCAATGATACCAATCAGAGGAAATCCCAACCTTAGGCACCCGAGGACCCGGAGCTAAACTGAGCAGCAGATCTGCCCATCCGGGACCGGCGCCCTGGGAACACCAGGCCTGAACCAGAAACCGGCGATACACTTCTACACCGTTTAAAAAAAAAAAAAATGTGTCTATGTTCTGCAAGTTCACCCTTAAACTGCAGCCTCGACACAACGGAGGCCAAATCCTGGCCCCACACATATAATCACAGTCTGCCTGAGCCTCCCAGGACCCACTGACGTCAGGGGGACCACGGATACAAAAAAAAAAGCAAGATAATCCCGAAAGCAACTACAGATAAAAATGGCCTTTCACCTTGGACAGGTCGCATAAAGTGTGAATGCCACCAGGGCTGAGAAATTAACCCTTTGATGAGCAGGTTTTCTAGAAAACTCCATGTCGGTGATCTAGAACTCTATTGCTTCAATCACCAGCATTGATTGTGACATCAGCTAAAAAAGAACATTCTAATCACACATCTGTGATCTCACAACTTAAAGGGTTAAAGAACAGCGGAACATCTAAAGTATAATATTTTCTGGGTGAATCAGGGACAGCCTGCGTCACTGAGCGTCACTGTATCTCACACGCTTAGTGGACGACCTCGTCTTGCCCGAAGTTCATGACCATATAAGGGCCTCCCATTTCCCCTACAGCACAGACTCCAACTGGCTCCAATTTGTACAACATGGCGGGACAAAAACTGCACTTCCGTGGTTCCAAAACGCTGTTCACCAAGCCCGTGGAAAGTCAACGGGTGACGTCGCAGTCACTTTGTCCATGTTTTACCTCCAGTCCACGGTGTGACAAACCTAAGTCAGTGTTCTAGAACTCCACTGCTTTCAGTCACCAGTAGTGATTGTGACATCAGCGCTGGAATGCTAACCGACCCTGGATAAGGGAACCCAGCAACGTCACGGGCTCCGTGCATGAAAGCGGCTTCAGATCCTCCCCAGCTTCATTTTTCCATTTAATATGAAGCAACAAATACGTGCAAACAATTCAGAAAGGCATCCGCCATATAAACACAGAGGACTTTAATATGCATTCAAGCCTTACCTCAGCCTGATTAGCCATTCATATAGGCGTGCATTATTAATGACTTACAATATGAAACTGCACAAACCACACAGAATGTAAAAGGGTGACACTTGCACGCTTCGCTTGTCCTTCCTTGTATATTGGGACAAACGCATGCAAGAATGCACGCATAAACACACACACACACACACACACACACACACACATACAACAACATAAACACACACACACACACACACATACACTCACACACACACACACACACTCACACACACACACACACACACAAGGCCCCGTACATGCACACATCACCCACACACACATCTCCGTACATGCACACATACACACCAACGAACACACACATGTTCTCGTACATGTGCATGCACGCACACACACACACACACACAGCCTAAACCCGTCATCTGCAGTTCATCCGCATGGAGGTTTTCATCAGGGAAGGCAAAAGCTAAACAGACCTCCATGTCCGCACACCAACGCTGGAGGTCCAAACAGCTGCAGACACGTTGGGCAACCGGAGACGGAGTCGGTTCCTCCAAACCTCCCATCATGCACTGCTGCCTGACCGCAGCGCCTGGTGTGACCAAGGCTGGCCGGGTGGAACGCAGCGTCCTGCCTCTGACACAAACGCCATAAAGACACGCTTGTGTGGGCCCTGTCTGTGTTCAGGCGCTTGTGTGGGCCTGTCTGTGTTCAGGCGCTTG
>NC_057934.1:71816349-71958849 GCF_018555375.3 Anguilla rostrata
CCAAATATACCTATGACAAGACTCCAATAAGTTTTCTGACCACCCCCCCTCCCCTAAGGCCCGATACCCCCAAAATCATGAAGGCGCAAAGAACTTCACATCCAACACTCAAGGCCCCGTACACTCTGTAATGCACATTATCACAAACCTTGCAGGCTATCGACAAAAGGAACATTAAAATGGCCTCCGAGTTGCTAAAAAGGAATACTGTGCCAGGATCAACTTCTCAACCCAAATCTGACAAATTGTTCTGAGTACAACACGGCCCTGTCAGGGGCACTCGTCAGGTATTCACAAATTATGTCCCGTGGGGGGCTGGAAGTCTTGCATCTGAACTTGGAACTTTTAGAAAATTAGTACCGATGATAAAATAATAAAGCTTACGTATATAAAGTACACGTTAAGTTTAAGTGTGTTAGTTTACTTACAGACCCCACCCCACACCCCCCCCCCCCCCAAAAAAAAACCACTGACCAACCAGGTGGGCGGGCCCTTGTTATGACACGCCCCCTGACTACATACGGTGCGAGGCTTGGTGACCTCACACAAATCACGCTGTTCTGACCCAGGTACGCTGCCCTCAAATCCGCGACCGCCCTCCGCCAGGCGGGTCTGCGGCATTTCCCGGTCAGAGACAGAGCAAACAAACCGCAAGAAAGGCGAGGGTGACAGGGCGTGACCTTAGGGAAGAGGGGTGGGGGGTGGGGGGGAGTTTTTGCAGCCAGTTGCCATTTGTAATACAAAAAGGACCCCAGTACGTCAACAAGAAAAAAACAAATAAACTGGCTGGAAGTTCATGTGGGGACAGAGCTGGCAATTCAGTATGAGCTCAAATGTACCGTCTCGGCACAGTGCAACTTAACAAGGGCGTCCATCCCGGCATCGCCCCGAAAGGACTGCTCCATCTACAATGGGCCGGCTAACTGGGGGACCGCTGACACAGTGCCCGGGCCAAATGGGCCAGACACAGGGGGAGTTTTAAATTAATATTACAATATTAAAAACAGGGAGCCTACAGTGAATACAACTTTGCAAAGGGAAATAGTACACACAAACACACACAGGCACAGGAAATGGAAGGTGCAGAAGACTGCTCAGTGAGAGCTACATGTCAGGCACGTAACTAACAGCGTATAATTTGATTTTATTTAATAAGCATTACATTCTAGATGTACACCTTGCGAATAAATTTGTCGAACCACCTCCCCTGTAGGATCCAGATAATGCGTGTCGGGTACCGCATGCAAGTGGTTTCGACATGGACGAACGTATCGCCAGCGCGCGCCATAGGTGTGACTGACACACGCGCGGCTCAAGTCGTTCGAATGTTTCGAAAAGCACGTTAACGCTTCAAAGAAACGTTTGTTTTGCTGCATCGCGGTGGGGACTGAACCGATGGGCCTGTAGCAAGCTAAATGCGTTGCGCCGTAACGCGGGGGTGGATTATGAACGCGGATGGCGTACAAAGCTAGCCACAGTCGGGGCCTGCTAGTGTTCGCTCGCATTCGCGACTGGACTCTAAAGGACAGGTTATATGTCTCTTGTACAATACCACACCGAAGTGCTAGTGAGCTGTGACAAGATTGACGGTCCACTCCCCTCATACACGAACACAAATGTAGCTCTTGAGCGGGTGGGTGATTGGTAAACAATGAAAGTGAAACCAAAGGGTCTGTCTCATACCTTCGTCGAACATGTACAATTTTTTAACGGGGAAATGGCCGTGTAGGAGAAATACAACACAGTTTGAGTCGTTTTCAGGCAAAGCGTTATCTGGGCTTGGGTGCATGCAAATTATCGTGAGGTTGGTATCTACGTTGGCGAAACAGCATTTCGGTGAGGCTGTAATGCTGGTGTCAGATAAGATTTGCTGGCTTCATAACGATGTGTGGCCACTTCTAGCAAGCAACCAAGACACCTACCCATCCGTTCAGAATGGGGTTAGGTACGGCTAGAAGGCTACGTCGTTTTTCCATTTATTTGCGTTTCTTTTCTCCATTCCAGGCGCTTGATTTCCCCAAGCAAAGCTCTGCCATTTTTCGAAGACCACATTCACTGCGTGTACACACGCGCACACACACACACGAGCAGTTCAGTGCATGCATCTGCACATCTTCGGGACTCTGTCACTTTTGTCAAAAGCAAAATGATGTGTGCGTGCTGATCCTTATCGTTCCTGTCACCGCGTCTATCGGTTATAGCGAGACACGCCGTGCTAATAGTCCTAGCTAGCAAGCAGGCTGACTAGCTACCGTTTTCGCCCAAACACCTATGCCGCGGAATTAGGCGTTCCATAGATAACCCAATAAGCGAGACTGTGGACACGGCGAACCCAAACGCCAAATGTGTGCGTGTAACGTTAGCTGGTTACCTAACCAGCTTTGATCGTGTGAGCTTCTGCGAAAGGCGACCGTGCCGAGCAGCGTGCGCATAGCGCCTCTTAGCACAACTTGAGGTTTGGCGTTTCGTGTTTTTTTTTTTTTTTTTTACCTTGCGTTTCCTGGTTTCGGCAGTCCCGGTCCACACAAAGCACTGATATATCACTCGTAGGTTCTGCTTCCAGTTATCCACCTTAAACCCGTTCACATGGGAACACCCGGCAGGACTCATGACAGAAACGACATTCAGTTTATTGTTTTTTTTTTAAACGATGAAACGTGTCCGAGGCGCGAGATTATCCAGAAATTGGTCCGATATAAGTGACTTAGCTAGAGACACCCACGCCAAAATCCCGGGTGCGAATGGGGAAGGGGGGACACACCAAGGTAATTCGTTTGTCGTGTTCTTGTTTATTATGAAGAATGTCTGCCTTTGCGCCTATTCCTGTTTGTCTAGTAGCTCTCTGGCACGTCCAGTTCAGAAGTAGTCCTCTACTCCCGATTCTTTTAATGGTCGGCAATGGAATTCAACGGAACACCGCGAGCCCTGCAAGGCCCACCCCACGCCTTTTCCGATTGGCCAATGCAGAGACGCGGCCGCCTGGACTGGCTGCCACAGTGTCGTTTCTCATCGGAGGTCCTCCCCGTGCTGCGTAACAACAGTTGTGATTGGCGCTAGGAGACGCTGCTCAAAAATCAAAAGGCGTTTCCGCTTGTGAGGAAGCTCCAATTGGTCGCACGGGCAACGTGAGCCAAGGTCTCCTGCATCCTGGTGGTAACGTCAGTTATAAAAAGAGAGAAAAAAATATCCAGCAGCAGCAACCAACACCACATCTTCTCAAGTACAAGTTTGGATCGTTTCAATAAGCGAAATGTGGAAAAGTTGATTCCACTTTTACGTTAGACGTGGATGAAAGAAAGGAGGTTCAAAGTTAGCTTTACTCCCGATAGCCGAGCTGTTGTACGTGCAGTCCTGGTGCGATGCACCCACGCGAGGCATAAACTTGTCTCGGTGAGCCTTTGAGTTCTGCACCGCGATACGTCACTTCCGACTCGTCTCGCTGTGGTTAGCCGCCGACAGACCTCCCGTGCTCAATCGAAAGAGCCTTCTGTCAATGCTTTTTCCAAAGCAACGGCATTACACGCGAATCTAAGCTATACCATCACTCAAAGGAAGGAAACATTTTGTGAATGAACAAAAACACTCACGTAGGCATTGTCTCTCTTATGTAACAGCAATTGATGGGGGGGAAAAAAAGAAAAATCTATCCCGTCAACTTTTAACAACAGCACAGCGCAATCACTGACTTTTGTACCTTGTTATGGTTTCTAAAATTGGCCTCAGATTTCCAAAATTCTGTTTCAAAATGGTAACGCGTAATAAACAATTTACAGCACGCAGAAGTTGAAAACGCACAATCTGACAAGGCTATAAGACGATACAGTCTCGGAGGCTGTACGTATGAAGGTAACTGTCGACCGTACGAACGGAGACAGAATCTTTCAGAAGGTTTTGTGCTTTAAACAAAAATTCCAAACAAAAGGACAAAATATACTTTACTTTTTGCCATCGATGAACAAAAGAAACCATTAGCATGACAAGGGAGACCTCTAGAGGTTAAAAATGAAAATATCTGCTTTGACCCCACCACCCCCAAATGGTCTCATTTTGATATTTTTTGAGGAACCCGGTCAGTTAGAGCCCTTAGAATCTTTTCCAGCCCCTCTACCCCCCACGTAATTTTACCTGAAGAGGTTTATCTTGAATTGAACAAAGGGCTCAACGGTCAGAAATTACGGAACTGTAAAAAGTAAAAAAAAAAAAAAGAAAAAGTCTGCAATGATAAATTAAAGTTTAAAGCCGTATATAATAAAGTTTTAAGCATATTCACTAAATGTTTTTGAACAAACAAGTCCGGTTTTTATTAGTTTTTTTTTGTTAAATGAAGCAATGGTGCTTAAATTTGAACACTGATAAATAAAATGCACAAACTGTTTTTCTTTAGTATTCCTCATGACTGTGTGAAAGCAGTATTATTTCACACTGTTATATTTTTTCATGAACAATGTCCAGGCTCCACCGATTAAACTTTGCTTAAAAAACGTCTTCCAAAATTAACCCGACTCAAAACAGCACCCCATCCCTTCCCGGTCTCCAAAAGTCTTCAGGAGTAACTTGACGTTTTGCTTCCAACATCGTCCTCTTGCGATCCCATACTCTGAATCGCAAAACGTGGGGAAGAGAGAAAAATACAGTTATCCTACTTTGTGTAAACAAATGAGAAAAGAGAAGAAAAAAACATTTAACAGTGAAGACAGTTTTGCCTTCAGAAAACTAGGGATACTCCATAATTACATAACTCATTACACTACTCATAATTGCAATTGTCATTACACTACTCATCATTACAATACTCATCACAATACTCATCACTACAATACTCATTACAATACTCAATAAACTACTCATCATTACAATACTCACTACAATACTCATCATTACACTACTCATCACTACAATACTCATCATTACACTACTCATCACTACAATACTCATTACACTACTCATCACAACAATACTCATTATTACACTATTCACAATTGCAACACTCAATACACTACTCATTACACTACTCATCATTACAATACTCATTGCACTATGTAAACGCGGTCAGGGTTACTGCTCCAGTGCTGGAGGACAGGGTATCAGCTGTGGGCTGCACTCGCTAAAGAGCCGCTCCTGATTGCCTAAAAATGTCCCGGCTCCTCTAAACAGATGCTGTCAGCTGCGCTAAACTGCAGTGTGAGCTTCGGAGCTCCAGAGCTCACACAATATGTGGAAATTTTCTTTGATTTAAATGATTCATTTTTCACCAGGAACAGAATGATTATGAATGGTCTAATTATGAACATAGTGACTCTCCAAACCAATGCAAAATCTTGTCAGAAAGGGTAGCAAAAAAAGAAATTGGTGATGTTTTATGCACAGCATGATTGCCCTACAAAATGCATGGTGAGTGTGTGTGTGTGAGAGAGAGTGTGTGTGAGTGTGTGTGTGCGATTATTTGTGTTTGCATTCTTTCCTTTGTGCATATTATTTGCTTGTTTATTAAAAAATGAACACGTCTACTGTGGGTCTGCAACGCAGCTTCTTTCAAAATGAAGGCGTCCAGTAGGTGTGATTATTATTTCCTTGTTTTCCGCTGATTTTCCACACGCTTCTCAATCCTGAAACGCGAGGCCACAAAGGACGTGGACATTTCCCCCATAAATAAAACTAACTGAACACCGGTGCTCAAGGTTCGACAGTAACTGTGCCATAGTAACAGCAGCGAACCTAAAATTTTAAAAAAGACGCTTTTATTCCCAAAACCATGCCCGACCCCAAGCAAACGACGCCCGTGGCAGCCCCTTACCTTCTGTACAAACTGGGGGTTCACCATGATCTCCTGATCCATGGACTTTAGCTTCTCATCCAGCTCTATACACTTCAGCATCTGCGGAGGAACACACAGTTGGTTCTGTTGACACTCAACTAATTATTTTTCTCTCTCTTAACAGTCAGTGGGGAATGGGGGGGGGGGGGGAGTGGCTTGTCAACGCAGCCCAGAATGAAACGTGTGTGAGCAGGGATTTGGCAAGCTGGGCCTGGCAGACAGACATTAATTACACTTAGTCCAGTTAGTACATACTTTTATCCAAAGCAACCTGCACAGCTTACTTTCTCTGCGTACGATCTATTCAGCTGGTTATATACGTTGAAGCAATTCAGGTGAACTGCCTTTGCTCAGGGGTATTGCAGAAGTACACCCTAGCTGGGAATTGAACCCGCAACTTTTGAGTAGCGAGCCCAGTTTCCCAACCGTTGTACCGTTGCACTAACACCCTGCAGATGCACAGATACCACAGATGTGCGGAGATGGACAGATGGCGTTCACAGACAATGGGGGGGGGATTCCCTGTACGCCAGTCCCTCACCTCCTGGTCAATTTTGTGGAGCATTGCTGGGTTGTTGTACTTTTCTGGGTTGTCGTGGAAACAGACCATACCGTCTTTCTGGTTGATGCTGGCGTAAATTTCGCCGTTTTCGATCTGCGGACGAAAACAGGATCAACGGGATTCAAAACAAGGAAACAAAAACAAAAAAAGCCTCAAATCCTCTACTACCTTTTCAGTGACTGGAAATATCAGACAGTGTGAACACAAAAATAAGGTAATAACATCAATTTCCGAACAATTCAATTAATATTCTTTCCAAAGAAAAAACATCAATATGTCTGGCTGTGTATAAAAACGAGAGGCTTTCTGTGATATACTACAGATTTCCTCTACAGTGTAGCAGGAATAATGCTGCAAATGTGTATGTATGTATGTATGTGTGTGTGTATAAGTCTGTGACTGTGTTTACATGTCTGTGTGTGTGTGTATAAGTCTGTGATTGTGTTTATATACGTCTGTATGTATGTGTGTGGGTGTGTGTACGTGTGTGTGTGTGTGTGTGTGTGTGTGTGTCTGTCTGCTCTTACCATGTGCAGGACGTATTTCTCTGCCTCCTGAGGGCCGCTGAGCTGCACTCGGCTTGCCATGTCTTGTAAGGACAGCGTGAGGAACGTCTGCAGAATGGATCAGACCGGGGACGGGGGAAAGAGGAGGAGAGGCTGAGGCGGGGTCGGGAGGGGTGGGGTGGGGTGGGTGTTCCGAGGACCTGTGACCCCAGATCAGCCTGAGGGGGCGGGGTCTGGAACCCCACCTGCGCCCACATCCCAAACGCAGGGCCCACCAGAGTAAAGACCGAACAGGCCAACCAGACGATCCACTCCAGCGCTCCGTTCTGCCCTCCTCACATCCTTGCGACGGCCCGTGACGCTGTAACGCCAGCAGGGCCCAGCTGTGATCTCGGACCACTGAGCCACCGATCAGGAGACCTTCAGCCAATTATAATCAGATTACCCCGCACCTGTGACTCAGTCACACCTCAGCCCCCTCACACGCGTGGACTTGGATCAACGCTAAACTGCACCTCTGAAACATGGCACCCACCCTCCAAAAATAATCTCACAATTTCAATTAAAAGACAATGCAAACCCGTCACTTTCAATGTGCCCTGAAGCTGAATATCTGCAGTTACGAAATTAAAGTATTTTGAATATGCTGCTTTGTACAGGGTCATTCCTAAAATGAGGAGGGAGGGAAGGAGACTGCAGTTCCGCTCAGCTACCTTAGCCTCTGAGACAAGTTAACTGCATCGCCCCCTGGTGGAGGGAGGCTGCAGATCACTCACCTTGGCTAGCCCCTCAGACAGGTTACCTACATCGCCCCCTGGTGGAGGGAGGTCACAGCACGGTAACCTTGGTTAGCATCTCAGACAGGTTACCTACATCGCCCCCTGGTGGTGGGAGGCCGCACTGCGCTCACCTTGATTAGCCGCTCAGACAGGCTACCTACATGGCCCCCTGGTGGAGGGAGGTCACAGCATGCTCACCTTAGTTAGCCCCTCAGACAGGTTACCTACATCGCCCCCTGGTGGCTCACCTTGGTTAGCCGCTGGATGTTCTTCTTGTACAGGGAGGCCAGGCACTGCTTGACCAGGCCCGTGTTGCTGTCTCGCATGAAGGCCTCGCCGTGTTTGCCCACCAGGCCGCGCAGCTCCGTGGGGTTGTTGCTGGCGTACACCTGCGCCAGCTCGTGGTACGCGTTGCTAAGAGGCTGCGGTGCGGCGGGGGGGGGGAGAGCACAGCCTGTTACAACGTCTACAAAACTCATTTATTTGCACTGTTGTGCCTGTGAAGAACGCAAATGCAAGAACTCTCAGATCAGGCTGAAGCATCAAATAACATTTAAATGCACCAGTAAAATGTATAAATCCTTTTTGTTATCAAATTTATTTATTTTTTTTTAAAGGATGGAGGAAGAGAAAGAAAATAATGGCATACATTATCAACATTATTACTGTCACTGGCCAAATTCCTCCCAAGGTACATATAAGATGATGGGTTGTGTACAGTGTGCGCATATGTGTATATCTGCCATAGTGCGCATATGTGTATTTACGTATGTATGCTTGTGTGTGTGTGTGTGTGTGTGTGTGTGTGTGTGAGTTCATGTGAGTGAGTAAGCGTGCACTAACACCATCAGTAGTGTGGGAATGCTGTTAGCTGGTCTGGCACTGTTTCTCATGTTCCTCAGAACACACATACTTTCTCCTGCATTGTGAGTCACTCTGAATAAGCAAAATTAATGTGATGTGATGTAATGCAACAAACCCTCCTCCCCCTCCCCCCCCAATGGGACTGTCTTCCTGTTGCTAGGAGATTTCAACTGTTAACAGGGAAAGAGTCCATTCAGCTTTCACACCATCCAACACACAGAGCCCCTCTGAGGGGTCCCAAGGGGGGATTTAGGATTGAGTGTCTGCTGTACCGGACTAGTGCGGCTCTAAACCAAGGGACGAGATTTTTCCACAATTAATCAGACATGTTCCCCTTGATGAACCTGCTCATGGACCCGTGAGTTCTCCTCACCTTGATGAACCTGCTCATTAACCTGTGAGTTCTCCTCACCTGGATAAACCTGCTTATGAACCTGTGAGTTCTCCTCACCTGGATAAACCTGCTTATGAACCTGTGAGTTCTCCTCACCTTGATGAACCTGCTCATTAACCTGTGAGTTCTCCTCACCTTGATGAACCTGCTCGTGAACCTGTGAGTTCTCCTCACCTTGATGAACCTGCTCATTAACCTGTGAGTTCTCCTCACCTGGATGAACCTGCTCATGAACCTGTGAGTTCTCCTCACCTGGATGAACCTGCTCATTAACCTGTGAGTTCTCCTCACCTGGATGAACCTGCTCATTAACCTGTGAGTTCTCCTCACCTTGATGAACCTGCTCATTAACCTGTGAGTTCTCCTCACCTTGATGAACCTGCTCATTAACCTGCGAGTTCTCCTCACCTAGATGAACCTGCTAATTAACCTGTGAGTTCTCCTCACCTGGATGAACCTGCTCATTAACCTGTGAGGTCTCCTCACCTTGATGAACCTGCTCATGAACCTGTGAGTTCTCCTCACCTGGATGAACCTGCTCATGGACCTGTGAGTTCTCCTCACCTTGATGAACCTGCTCATTAACCTGTGAGTTCTCCTCACCTGGATGAACCTGCTCATTAACCTGTGAGTTCTCCTCACCTTGATGAACCTGCTCATTAACCTGTGAGTTCTCCTCACCTTGATGAACCTGCTCATGAACCTGTGAGTTCTCCTCACCTGGATGAACCTGCTGATTAACCTGTGAGTTCTCCTCACCTTGATGAACCTGCTCATTAACCTGTGAGTTCTCCTCACCTGGATGAACCTGATCATGGACCTGTGAGTTCTCCTCACCTTGATGAACCTGCTCATTAACCTGTGAGTTCTCCTCACCTTGATGAACCTGCCCACGATCTGCGAGGTGTATTTAGGCAGCGGCTGCACTTTCCCGTGGAGGATGAGGGACACCAGGATGTACTTCTTGTAGGCCTCCAGCATGATGTGACTGACGGCCATCGCGGGAGTGGTTATCGCCTGAGGAGACCGAGGGAGAGAGGATTCATCACACAAAATAAAATTTAAAAATACCAAAAACAAAAAAATCCAAATAAATGAAAACTGAATGCATGGATGGGGTCTGATCTCCAGCGCTCGTCTCTGTAAAATTTGCCCAGTATTCTCCTCAGACTGCAACGCAGCGACTGTTTAACGCTCCAGTGCATTAAAGCACGTCAATCACAACATCTTACAGAGTAATAAACACTGTTTAGATAAAAAATATATAATAATAATAAAAATAGGCAATACATTCACTCATAATGTTGCGAAGGATGTGCATACCAAATACGTTTTTTTGAATTTGAAACAACATACTTCTATTTTGCCGAGGATCATTCAGTGACTCCTTAATGGGCCCCCAGGGGCCTCCTAAATCCAGCTCGGGGACCCCTGTCCCAGGTCACCAGCCACACCCCGTGTACTCACTGGTTTTATGGCATTTTTAAGTGCAAGACTGTTAAGTTACTGGGAGCTACATAACACACAGGGCCCACACGTGACTGACAACGCTGCTGAACGTGGTACGACAGAGCGGTAAATAAAAGACTCCAGTGTGATTGAGCCAAACACACCAGAACGCTGAACTAGAACAGAGAATCCAGTCTATCCAGACTTGTTGTGTACAGAGCTTGAGTGCGGGATTCCTGCTACCTGCTCGTAGAAATACAGCGCCCTTTCGAAGTCCTTGAGGCCCGTGTAGATCATGCCGCCGTAGTAGTAGTAGCACAGGAAGTGCTTGGCGTCGTAGGAGCCGTTCTCCTTGCAGATGTCGGTCATGTCCAGCTCCAGGAACGGAAGGGCGGGTTTGAAGCACTTCGCTAACAAGCACAGCTGGAGACGGGGACGGAAGACGTCGAAACGGAACGTTCAAGAGCGGTGGGAAAAAAAAAACATTAGGCGAACGTTGTCCCTCAGCTGGGTTTTGAACCTGCAGCCTCCTGGTTATGGATTCTTATTTAATGTTCAACACTGGCAGTCAAGCTTGGGAGATCACTGTGGTACTCAAAGGCTGTTCTGGGCATAAATCACATCCTGGGTATAAATCAGAAAAGCGTTTGAGTTTAACTGAAAAAAACAAACAAAAAAAAAACATCCAGCACTAACTGAAATGCATATTTTGCACAATTAAACCTGCATTTAAAAAAACGAAATAAGCCAAGGGATACCAACACTCAACATTCATCTTCCAAGGGGGTAAAAATAGAATCCGATGTTACTGAAAACAATTCCAAAGAAAGACTGGCTAAAACCCACAGAAAATCAAACCCCTTCCAGGTCTCCACAGGATCCCAGCGCTCTGACAACCTGCAATTATCCGCAGGCAAAAAATCAGGCCCTCTCAGGAGAGCCTGGCACCTGCGAGCTTTTCACACGACGCTCCCTCACCTGACACAGGTCTGCGTGCACTGAGGTGAGCTGGTTGGAGTTCATCTGTATTTTGTCTATTGCCTGTTTGATAATGCCGATGCCCCTCAACGGCTGCAAGTCAAGAAGAAACCCAGAGTCACAACCGCTCAACCGCGACCACAAATAAAACGCAGGTGGATCAGTGAGGTGTTTGGCCGCAAAAAAATATTCATAAGGCCTTTTTTTTGGCCTTCCCTACTTCACTTACTACATTCACACATGCACGGACATGCATCTGAAACGATAAATCTGTCTCTAAAACGATCTACTGGGCAATCCAGCCACAAGGCCACATCGGGCAGCCAGAGCAAAGCTGTTCTTTAAGTGCATGTTTGCTCAGCACTTTGACAGGTCAGGCAGGCCGTTGTGAGAATGCACAAAGCAGCACAGGAGAGACATGTGCACTAAGCCTTCTCTGGATGTAGAACAGGACTCTGCCACCCTGGTGCTGGAGAGCCACCGGATGTGCTGGGTTTTTATGTTACCCAGCACTTTAATGACTAATTAAAGCAGGACCAGGACCGGAGACCCCAGCAGACCCTGCGGCTCTCCGGGTCCAGGGCTGGGGACCCCAGAAGACCTTGCGGCTCTCCAGGACCAGGGCTGGGGACCCCAGCAGACCCTGCGGCTCTCCAGGACCAGGGCTGGGGACCCCAGAAGACCCTGTGGCTTTGCAGGACCAGGGCTGGGGTCCCCAGCAGACCCTGCGGCTCTCCGGGTCCAGGGCTGGGGACCCCAGAAGACCCTGCGGCTCTCCAGGACCAGGGCTGGGGACCCCAGCAGACCCTGCGGCTCTCCAGGACCAGGGCTGGGGACCCCAGAAGACCCTGTGGCTTTGCAGGACCAGGGCTGGGGTCCCCAGCAGACCCTGCGGCTCTCCAGGACCAGGGCTGGGGACCCCAGCAGACCCTGCGGCTCTCCAGGACCAGGGCTGGGGACCCCAGAAGACCCTGTGGCTTTGCAGGACCAGGGCTGGGGTCCCCAGCAGACCCTGCGGCTCTCCAGGACCAGGGCTGGGGACCCCAGCAGACCCTGCGGCTCTCCAGGACCAGGGCATGGGGACCTCAGCTGACCCTGCGGCTCTCCAGGACCAGGGCATGGGGACCTCAGCTGACCCTGCGGCTCTCCGGGACCAGGGCTGGGGACCCCAGAAGATCAAAAAAATACAAAAGAAAAGAATGGAAGCAGAGGAGGACTTGCCTGTTTTCGTTCAACCAGAGCGTTGGTCAGCTGGTGGCAAAGCCCAGCGACTGCAAAGGAAACGGAAAAGAGGCGTCATCAGGGTTAGGGTTGGGACGTGAGTGGAGAGCCTCTCTCCGGGAAGCCTGCTGCTCCTCACACACACACCCACTCGCATACACACACACACACACACTCACAATCATACACACTCATGCACACACTCACTCACACAGACAAACACACACGCAGACGTGCACACTCACTCACACATGCACATACAACCACGCGCACACACACATGTACACACACACTCACAGGTGTCTGTTGCGTATCGGATTTGTTCTCCATTGGATGTGCTGATGAAGAGCTGAACTTGGGAGAATAACGTTTCAAAGTCGGGGATGCTTGGCATGGAAAACTTCACAAATCTGAAAGGGACCAGAAATGGCACACGACACAAACATAAGTATTTATTTAATTAATTTATTTTTTAAATGTTTATTCCATAGTGATGGATACTGTCTACACAGAGAGAACTGCAAAACAATAATCCAGCATAAGGCATCACAGCCTTTGTAGCTACTGATAATTTCAAATGCCCGTCCTTAGATAGATGGATCTCTTTTACATTAAATATGCAAATAAGAAAGCAAATGTCAAGAACCCCAGATTAAGTACACAGCTGCTTTTCTAATCAGAGAGAACTCCAGTGGTAGGCCATGAAGACGATTTTGAAACATGATATTGCACATTTATTTATTGCCTAAGACTGGGGATGCCCTTGCGGCCATCGTCATTTTAGCTAAAAGCGGGCCTCATAGTCAGAATCAAGACAAACTTAGACGTCTTTCATATTTACAAGATTGTTGCCACCGCTGCACAAAGATAAACTCCAAGCTTAATCACAACACACTTCTGACATCTAAAGGCCAACTAGGAAAAAGAGCTGCGGGCTTTTCGAAATAACGAACGGTGAAGAGGTGCTAAGTTTACCGGCGGCGGTACTCACAGTACGGCCAGCACTCCGAGCGAGTGCTCCTGGATGTCCAGCGCTCCTAATACTGTGTCCAGGTGAGACAGGTTCTTGGCGAGCAGCTCTCCGCTCTTGTTGATCAGCTCGCACAGAGGAGTCATCTGACCTGGGTATTGACGACAACATAAAACAACGTGGGGTCCTAATCAAGGACGTAGAGATGTACTTTGGGGGCGTGGGACAACAGTACCACCCAATACAGCATGGCAATATTGGGGGGACCATTTGATATTTTCACAAAGTTGGGGGAAAATTGTGTCAAATTTTTTCCAACAATGTCAAATTTAGCTAGTAACAGTTATTTACCCATCTTGCTAAGACAATGCAATTTACTTGAATGAAACGAGCGCACAGCGATCAACACTGAATTGTTCACGTTATCTACGACTACGACCAACAACACTTGATGTTTCACATGCCGCTAGCAAGTTAAGTTAGCTAAATAATAGCTTGACTGCTAGCGCTCATCATTCTGCCGCGGCTAACGGTTGGATGGCATCCGCGCTAGACATCTAGCAAACTGGACTTCTCATGCTATCTTGGAAGCAGATCGGTGTAACGGAAAATTAGTTAAATGCTAGCTCATCTGCCAAAGTATAACATGCCCCTTGCCTAGCGAACTAAAGCCAGCCTATGCTATAGTGAAATGTGCTGATAGCAATACTAACAGGGCCTGCACGCATTCGCTAAAGTACAAACGAGTCGTTTATTGACATGTCAGGGAACCAATTAGACATTCTTCTGGTAAACTCCAGCCAATTACACAAGCCTTCGGGTGGAACTAACTGCCAACGTTCCTCCACAAATATTTTCAGGAGGAAAACATAAAAGTGCATTAGTTAGAGATTGGTTCAGTGGCAGTGTATAAGACTGCATCAAACCCCTACGTCGTGCTCTCACTTTAAGTCACGCCACAGCCAACAGGTCAAATCAGCCAGCTAGCTACCCACAGGCTACTAGTCAATATAAAGCAGGCTCAGTTCCGCAACTACTTGGCCGGTAAGCAAGCACCGGGCTTCTGGTCAGATAAATATTACATGTGTTTTTAGGAATGAAGACGCATTGCGTCCGTACCTTGAGCAGAGAGCTGCCGCACATTGTTCACGAACTGCTCCAAGGCTGAAGCCATTCTCTCCTGTGGGGTGGTTACTGCGCTACCTTACTCTGCGTTCATTCAAATCTGTCAGGAACAAGCCCGTGGTGAGTGGAGTGGGCCAGTGAGCCGCCACTGACGAGAAGTATCGCGATACTGTCTTCCGAGACGAGATTTCGGCCGTTGTTCTTGCCGAGCTGCATTCGCCGAACCAGCGCGGACATACTCGGAAAATAGTAATGTTCAACGCGCACAAACGGAGTTGTTAAAGAGGACGCACCCTTCTTGAAGAAGAAATGCATTTTATGTATGTGTAGTACCAAGTGTAAGACTTCTTGTAACAATTTGCGCTTTCATGTGAGCACGTGTAGGCTGATCAAAACTTGTTCTACAGTAACAAACCCAGCTGCTTGACAGACCTATGAATTGAGGACTAAATGTGGGTGATGCTGTCGCAGCATTAAAGCCACTGGTGGGGGCAACCTTGGTGTGTGTGTGTGTGTGTGTGTATGGTGCATGCTGCACATATCCCACAAGGCATTGCTTCACCTAGGGCTGCTGATTGAAAGCCCTCTGGGGCTGGAGTTTGAGACCCCTGGACTACTGGTGTTGTACTGGCTTGGACACGAGCATTATTTTCTTTTAAAAATAGTTTTAAAGTGTTTTATTTTTTACTCCCCAAACCGTATTTGTAGGCCCATATGGTGCTACAACACCCACCCTCATGGAGGGCAGTGTAATGTAATGGACAGGGCACTGGGTTTGTAACCCTGGGCTTGTAGATTCAGCAGATTCAGTTCTCAATTGGGGCATCGTCGTCTCGAGCAAGATACTTAACCCGAATTGCATGAGTCCATATTATCGTCAATATATGTAAGATGGCTATCCAGTAAATGGATGCTATAATAAACTGCTTTGAAAAATGAGTGTCTTGTGGAAGCCTAAAATGTCAGATGTAAACACACGTTACAAGTGTAACAGATACTACATGTCATAGCTTATCACTCTGAAGTGCACCAGCTGAACTGCGTAGTCGGTGCACTGCAGAACTGAATATATCTCATTACGGTTCTGTTTCCGTTCTTTCAATCTTAACTATTACGCCAGGCTGGCCGGGACAGGACGGGGTCTCCCTCTATAGCCGGGTTCCTCCCAACATCTCTTCCAATCAGGGAGTTTTTTCTCACCACCGTTTGAGTTTTTTTTTTACTTCCAACTGGGAATGGAACCCTTTAAAGAGTAGGTCTTTTGGTACTTTTTTATTTATTTTTAAGTCAGTGTTGTAGACCTCCATTGCTTTCAAGTACCGGCAGTGATTGTGACATCAGCATAAGAATGTTCGGTTGACAGGTGATCCCATGAGTGACAGGACACCCAGTGACTTGTGAACATGGGGGATTACTTGTAGTGTGATTTTAGAGTGAAGTATCTTATTCAGATACAGAGCTACAGTGCTAGCCATATAATTACCTGAGCAAACGAGCTACTGAAACGAACCCCAAAACAAATTTTTTAGCAGTAATATCTCGACTCGAGCATGTCTTTTTATTTGTGATTTAATTATTTTTTTAAGCGAAAGCAAATTGTATGCCAGTTCCAATCCAGATCTGTAACCCAAGGACTGTAAACCCTGGGCCTATATATGTGTGTCTATTCCTTTAAGGGAGTATGCTCCTCGTATGCAGACAGGAATCGCTGCTCAGATACTACCGGGTTACAGGAGCCGCCAGCCGTGTGTGCAAAGGGCAAAAGTTGAAGATAAAGCAGATAGACAGAATCTGATTTCGAATACAACTGACTGAAAGAGAGGTCGGGCGTGACGCTAGAGACCGCTCTGTGCTTCCCCAAATTTGCACAGTGTCACAAACAAGCCCAAAAATAGCGGGCGTTGACACGGAAGATTGGACATTGTGGCTAGTAACTAGCTAGCTGCTGGTCTTGTGTGCAGTCAAATGCAAAACAAAGATTAGTTCCAGACACAAAAATAAGGTAAAAAAAAATGCATACGTTCGAAGAGAGCGTGACATGCACAGAATGCTCCTGAAATGCAGCAATGGGTACGAATGCAACACAAATTTAGCGATGTGTGCGTCTTTCGATGCATCTCTGAACATTCGATGCATACGGATTATTGCTTAAAATGAAAATAGTACTTGAAACCCAATCGTGTGATAAATTGAAAACGCACTCTTAGGAGCAACAACGTAGCTACAACTTCAGGCGGACTTTTGAACATTGTTATCTATAGCATCCGGGAAGGTTACTGTTAATTGAAGACACACACCCACTACGTACAAACAGTTAACCTGGCAGGAATAATGACTTTATTGCCCCGTGTCCTAGGCTTTCTAAAGCTAGAAAGTCCCTCGATTTCTGCTAACGTTAGATGTTTTGCTCATCTATCTACCGCCGACGTACTAGCGAAAATGAATGACAGTACAAGTAAACGGCTGCGCGTTCTGGTGGACATGGACGGAGTGCTTGCCGATTTTGAAGGAGGATTCTTGAAAAAATACCGAGCCAAGTACCCCAACGAACCATACATTAACCTGGAGGACAGAAGAGGATTCTGGGTCTCGACTCAGTACGGACAGCTACGTAGTGATCTCTGCGTAAGTAGGCTGTGCCGGACTGTCAGCTATTACGATTAAAAACCACTGTATGATTCCTTATGACTCATCGGCGAGCCCAGGTAGTCAGCTATAGGTGCCAAAACCTAATTGCCCTGCAGTACGCCCATGACAAGAAAGCACGGTAAACTGAACAATGTATTGAATGCAAAATGATTCTTTCTATTAGTTATCTGATTAATTTATGTTAAATACTAATTTGGCATCTCGCTTCATTTTCATTGTCCGTTTTTGTGAGTTTAAGGTTCAGCAAGCCCAAGCACACGTTACATTGCATGGCACAGTATTTGTGGGTGAGGGAAGTCAGTTCTCCTAAAAACCCAGTTAGTGTAAAGTGCCAGACTAGTTTGTTTGTCTGTAAATTATCTCCCAGAAGCATGCGTTGGATAGCTGGCTAGAACATTTGGTTGTTGTCAGTTTCCGGTAATATTTGTGGGAATTTCACATCAGATCCATGTACGACTTACGCAGTCATACCCGCTCACGCGTCAAGTGTGGGCGGGGTTATTACTGTATTTCCGAACTGTATATTATAAAGGAACCGTGGTCTTTGTTCTGAAAGTTGTTCTGAGTTGTTAATTATATTTATTACTTTATGTATTCTATAGCGACACCTGCGTTATTTACTGTCAGAATGGTAACCGTACTATTATATCAGGGTGTTAGGGGCTGAATTTATATAATTTATGTGCTTTTATGTGATGCATAACATATCATACAACAGACTGTCGGAAACGCTGAGCACTTTGGTTTATGAATAGGACCTGCTATTACGGAGTTATAACACTTTTTATAGCCCGACACAGTGTCGAAACGGTTGTAGAATTTTGTGCATATGTCAATGGATCGACTTTGTTCCAAAATGGCCCCAAATGCTCCCATTATTCCATTTGCTTGTGGCATTTTTTTTTCTTTTGATAACTTGGATTGATTCAGGGGCTCACACAGAATTATTGATGTTTCAAAAAGTTGTATTTTTAATATCATGACACCTGCTCTCCAGCACACTGGATTTCAAATTAAACGATGAATATCAAATTTAAGTGCAGACTGTCAGCTTTAATTTGAAGGTATTTACATCCATATCGGGTGAGCAGTGTAGCAATTAATTTAGGCAAACATTCAAATTAGTCCTTTAAGGTATTTATATCCATATTGGGTGATCATTGTAGGAATAAATTTTGGTAAACATTCAAATGAGTCACTTAAGGATTATGTCGGAGAATTTAGCTGCCTTAGTTCTTCATAGAATTTTTCAAAGTTATTCTGCTATGTTTTCTTCTTACATCCAATACCATTTGTTAGTAATGACATCTGTAATGACATTTTATCTGTGTGTGAGCCATTGTAAAGGGCACAAAATAGAGTACACTAGCAGCTACCATATTTTAATATAAAAATAACAGTATCACAAACTGATTGACACGTGCTGGATAATAAATTTCACTCTGATGTGTTTTTGCGCGAGTGACCAGCGTTGGTCACGTGACCTAATAGTCTCATTGTATTGAATGTGTAGGCGAAGGCCATCAGCATTTGGGAGTCAAAGAACTTCTTTTTAGAGCTGGACCCCATACCGGGAGGTGTGGAGGCCGTCAAGGAGATGTCTAAAATGGAAAAGTAAGTTTTATTCTCTTCTTTAAGGAATGCTCGTCTAGACATATTGCCCAAACTCCAAGCCGCAACGCCGCTTACTTTTGCGTTGCGGTCTGTTTCTAGTCATACCGAAGCCTGCGAGCGCACTGTTAAACTTAACTGAACGGGGGGAAGAAGTAGTTTTACTGGCTAACTTTGGCTTATGTGATTCTGATCTAGAGGTTAGGTTCTGGCGCTGCGTGCTACCACAGACGTCAGTTGATTGCTTGGAAAAGCACCGATTCATTGAGCTACTCCTTTACTGATTAAAAAAAAAAAAAAACCTTTTCTGCAAACTGTCATTAATAGACAGGAATTAAAGTGAGTATAGATATAGACACACAAATACCACAGATATCCCTGTCAGTTAGGACTTAGTTTTGAATGAAGTCTTGATCATACTCAAGGGTATTTGAAATGTATTTGTGAATATTGCGGTTGTATTGTCTAAAGCGGAAAACCTCAACTTTATTATTTTTCTTCCAGTACGGACGTCTTTATTTGCACCAGTCCAATAAAACATTACAGCCACTGTCCGTATGAGAAGGTGAGTTCTGTCCGTGTTGCTGTGTTAAGTTTGCTTCCACTGTTGTGCTGATTGTGTTTGGCAGAAGGGGATTGTGAGATCATGTTGGTCAGAGGGGTTTGTGGGATCATGTTGGACAGAGGGGATTGTGGGATTGTGTTGGGCAGAGGGGGATTGTGTTGGGCAGAGGGAGACTGTGGGATTGTGTTGGGCAGAGGGGGATTGTGGGATTGTGTGGGTAGAGGGGATTGTAGGAGTGTGTGGGGCAAAGGGGATTGTGGGATTGTGTTGGGCAGAGGGGGATTGTGGGATTGTGTGGGCAGAGGGGATTGTGGGATCGTGTTGGCAGGGGAGACTGTGGGCAGAGGGGGATTGTGGGATTGTGTTGGGCAGAGGGGGATTGTGGGATTGTGTTGGGCAGAGGGGGATTGTGGGATTGTGTTGGGCAGAGGGGGATTGTGGGATTGTGTTGGGCAGAGGGAGACTGTGGGATTGTGTTGGGCAGAGGGGGATTGTGGGATTGTGGCAGAGGGGATTGTGGGATTGTGTTGGGCAGAGGGGGATTGTGGGATCATGTTGGACAGAGGGGATTGTGGGATTGTGTTGGGCAGAGGGGGATTGTGGGATTGCGTGGGGCAGAGGGGGATTGTGGGATTGTGTTGGGCAGAGGGGGATTGTGGGATTGTGTTGGGCAGAGGGGATTGTGGGATGTGTTGGGCAGAGGGGATGTGGGATGTGTGGGGCAGAGGGGACTGTGGGATCGTGTTGGGCAGAGGGGATTGTGTTGGGCAGAGGGGATTGTGGGATTGTGTGGGGCAGAGGGGATTGTGTGGGGCAGAGGGGGATTGTGTTGGGCAGAGGGGGATTGTGGGAGTGTGTGGGGCAGAGGGGGATTGTGGGATTGTGTTGGGCAGAGGGAGACTGTGGGATTGTGTTGGGCAGAGGGGAGTGTGGGATTGTGTGGGCAGAGGGGGATTGTGGGATTGTGTTGGGCAGAGGGGAGTGTGGGATTGTGTGGGCAGAGGGATTGTGGCAGGGATGTGTGGCAGAGGGGATTGTGGATCGTGTTTGGGCAGGAGATGTGGGGAGAGATTGTGGGATGTGTTGGGCAGAGGGGATTGTGGGATTGTGTTGGGCAAGGGGATTGTGGGATCGTGTTGGGCAGAGGGGATGTGGTTTGTGTTGGGCAGAGGGATTGTGTTGGGCAGGGGGATTGTGGGATTGTGTTGGGCAGAGGGGATGTGGATTGTGTGGCAGAGGGGATTGTGGGATGTGTTGGGCAGAGGGATTGGATTGTGGGCAGGGGATTGTGTTGGGCAGAGGGGGATTGTGGGAGTGTGTGGGCAGAGGGGGATTGTGGGATTGTGTTGGGCAGAGGGGGATTGTGGGATTGTGTTGGGCAGAGGGGGATTGTGGGATTGTGTTGGGCAGAGGGGGACTGTAGCACTGTCTGTTCTTTTCTTCATCCAGTACGCCTGGATAGAGAAGCACTTTGGCCATGAGTTCCTGGAGCAGATCATTCTCACCAGAGACAAGACTGTGGTGTCTGGTGACATACTGATAGATGACAAACCAGACATCCTTGGTGAGTGTGTGTGTGTGTGTGTGTGTGTGTATACATGTGAGAATGCATCTGTGTTCTTGTTAAAATAATTTTTAAAAAACATTTCTCTTCACTGAAGTGGATTTTTATGGCAGTCTTACAGTATACACCCAGATTCTAACCAATGCATCACCACAAGCGTGTACAAACTAAATGGAAATGAACAGCCAATCAGCACTTCTGAAGCAGACTGTTAAGAAGTGCTTAACCCGTGGCAAAAATTCCCAGAAGTAAACAGAAACAGGCTGTGCTCTTGTTTCAGCCCTCTGAGTTAAAACAGATGTGTTCCTATCTGAGGAATTTTGTGAATGGCATTCAGGCAAGATCCACACTCAGCTTTTTTCAGTTAAGACAAGGCTAGGAGATTTCAAAGGTTTTATTTTCTGCTTCATCGGTGAAATTATATTCACTGGCTGCCCCGGGTGTTGATCGAGGTCCGTCATCTTTAAGGACATTCCAACCTGTCAAATGCTCCTGTTAGGAGCGTGCAAGGCCTTCCATACTAGGCAGGAGCTGGGAGTGAGGACACAAAGAAAGGAAGCAAGGAGGTAAAACGAAAAGCGAGTGGAACGCACCAAGGGAAAGGACACGAGGACAGAGGAATCGAGTAAACGTGTATCAGGCGAAATGGACCAACCTTGCTCGGTCAAGCGTCAGTTTGAAGCCACGTCAATTGCAGATACGGCAGCTGGGGGGGAGGTGGGTTCACAAGTCGGTCGTTTATACGTCGTACGTTCCGAAGAAAAAGGCCACACTTGCGTGTCCTCGCTGAAGCCTCCTCCAGGAGCCTTCTCGCGCCTCCAAGGAGCATTTAACGGGTTTGGAATGACCTTAAAGATGGCGGACCTCAATCTTGTCCCGGGTCAGGCGAGGACCGAGGAGACGAGTTCGGACAGAGCAGTGCGATCGTAGCGAGTCCCGGAATCAGACGAGTTTGGGACTGTACCGTGTTTCTCGCTCCCGTTGCAGGGGTGGAGCCCAAGCCGAGCTGGGAGCACGTGCTCTTCCTGGCCTGCCACAACAAGCACCTGCTCCCCAGTGCCGGCCACCGGAGCCTGCTGTCCTGGCACCACGACTGGAGGGGCCTCCTGGAGAGCAAACGCCAATGAGGACCCCCCCCCCGCCCGCCCACCCCTTTCCTGTCCCCCATCGACCAATCACAGGACGGACTCCCAGGCTGGAGCCCCGTCCAATCCATGACCCCCCCCCCCCGTCCACTGACAACACACGTCCACAATGTCTCTCCAGTTTCATATGGTTGTGGATTCTACACTCCCCCCCTCCCCTCCTTCCGACCATACCCATCCCAGGTCACCTGTGTTTGCAGATTGAGTTCAGAGTTATGGCGTGGAGGCCTGAAGAACAACCCCCCCCCCCCCCCCCCCCGCCCCAACTCCCCACTCACAACCCTTCATTAGGTGACATCACCTGAGCATCACACCAAAACACTCCTGCCTGCTTGCCGAGGTGACGTACTCACACTCAGACACAATCAACCAACATGACCTCTGTCTCGGGCATTAAAAAAACCAGCGGCTTTTCCCGATTGCTAATTCCTGGGGTCTACCCAGAATTCAGCGGGTAGCTGTCGCGCAGGTCAAAAATCGATCCGACCAAAAACTGAGCACCCCCCTTTCCCTGACGAGCTTTGTGAAGAGGTCTGTAGGTGTTGTATATCACTGAATTAATCTCTTTAGATAGAGTCCGTGGTGGAGCTCAGTTTGGGGTTCTGAGGAAACGATGAAGCCCGGCAGGTGGGCGGAGCTCTTTGGTCTTTCATCGGGTCGTCATGTAGGGAAATTTTCGGGAGTGGTTTTATCTCGGGCTTTGCGTCCCTTGCCCATCTCCTGAGCAGTGAAGTGTGTGACCTCACACCCAGAGGAAGGTGAAATTATCCCTTTTTAGGTTTAGATTTTAGTACATTTTTACATTATCTCACCCTATAGATATTTTTTAAATTGCATTAATTATACACGAGGTGTCCGATTCCAGCCCAGTCTGCTGGTTTTTGGCGCTTTTCAGCACTTGGTCGTTGATTCGCTAAAGAGTCCGCACCTCGTTTCCAAGTCCTGAACCGGCTCCTGATGGCACCAGTGATCGGTATTTCACTCTGTGAAGCTGAATGCCATACAACAATATTTTAATCATAATCCTAATCCTAAACTTAATTGAATTCCTCCAAAGGGGTTTGTGGGGTAAGCCCACTAAAAGGCACATTATGCAGGATTTTTTTAAAGCCCGTCTTTGCAATCAAATAAGTCTCCTCCGTTTTCGACCTGACACGCGAATTCATTACACACTAACAGTAAATTTATCCCATCAATTACTCCGACCGACATTACATTGTCCGGTCAAGGCCACAAACCCGACCTGTACAAATAATTTGAAAACGGGACATTCCGGTGAAAAAAAACGGTTGTCTGGCAAAGCGTAGCTGGTTAGCTAATGTTACTTAACGGTCCGACAGAAAACAAGCCAACGCCACATGACTGTTTATCCCCTTGGCGAACTTCAGCTGACGCCACCGAGGAAAAGCAATTCCCAAGGTTTATTCTATATTGAACAAGCCCTGTCGGCTTGTCTTTTTGGTTTTCTGTGTCTGGGCCGTTGCAGCAGCTAGCTATAGCGACAAACCGCAGATCAAATGCAGCCACACCCTCCTCACACAGAAAAGAGTGCCATGCCCAGAAAGAACCCTAACACATTTTAGATTAATAAATACAGGTAAACCTGCACGAATTTGGCAAAAGTGCATAAAGACTTTGCATGCCAGTGCATCATAGATATACCTTAGCAAGGTTTTTTTTGTTGTTATTTTCAAGGTTAAAATCCTGCATAGCAGGCCTTTAACAGACTGAAATCTAAAAGCGATAGTTAGCTAGCGTAAATTCAAATTAGTTCCAGTGAGGATGCTGCCTCTTATCAATGGAGACATCGGTCATTTCTGACCACTAGGGGGCGCCAATTGTCTGTGCTTATAAACTTTTTTTGGCATAGAAGTATGTAAAATAAGGCCCATACCATACAAAATAGATATGCAAAACAAGAGTTTTGTTTTGTTCATTTTAATGTTTTTCGTGTTGTTTTTGTGTTTGCAAAAGATGAATGGTTTGGTTTTTTTGTTAGTTTCTTTTCCTTTAAAAAACGTTTCATAAATATGCCATTAAGAACTTGGCTGCTGTTATAGAACTTTTCATACTGAATATATGAACTCTTCAGCGAGTTCACCAGGGAAAACCACAGCAACACACTTCTACTCTCACACTTGTTGTGTCATTGTTGTGCCAATATGCCTTGGGAGAAAAAATGTTCTATTTGGTATTTTATTTTATTTTATTTTTATTTTATTTTATAGTTTTAGATTTTTTTCTAGTATTTCAAACTTTTAAAAATATTAATACAACAGTTGATTTTAAACTTTTTATACAGGTATGGGAAACTGCATAGTGCATCAATGCAGAGGTTTTTGTCTTATGAGAAAAAAAAGTGAAGAACAATAATCGAACTAACCTCAGAATGACCTCACAGTGCTCTCTGTCTGTATACTTTTTAGTGTGGAACGTCTTGCTTCAAACACGCACACATTCATAAACGGTCTCGCACACGTGCGAACACACTCATTTATGTAGACGTTTGCACACTCAGATGCACATCGCGTGTACGTTACACTTGTCTGTCCGTCTGTCTGTGCTGTTGAGAAGGCTGGTTAGAGCAGCTTAACATTTACTGCTAATAGTGTTCCAGGGTTCCAAGGTTCCACTGTGGATTCGCAGCAACAAATAAGCTCGTGTTTGTACACATAGGGAAGATGTACTTGAACATAACGTGCACCTCTACTAAAACATATACATCGTACGACATAGAAGACTGTAAGGAATGTATTTTTACATGTCAAAATATGTATTTTACATGTTAAAAATGAGATGCATGCACAGACTTACAAAATGTCAAATTTTGGTACTGGTGGTGCTACATGCACAGTGTGCTTTATATTTTCTGGTTCTCTTTTGAGAACACACATCATCATATCCTGGGTTATAGGGTGTGAACCATCAGAAACTTTGGGTTGGGGGGTGGAGCAAGGGGGCAAGGTCACCCCAGAACTTGGAGTGGATTCAGTCTGTCCCATCTGTGCTAGTGATTTGCCTCACATTCACTATGTAATAATGGTTATAATCAAAAACATTAAATATTATGTCAAAGAAATTTTGTGAATTTCTGTCATAATGTCACAATAGTAAGACTGAATTCCCGGCATGGATTATGGCAAACAGCTCCAATGTTCCTCCTTGTTGGAGGAGTCATATATATTTTGACATAAAATGAAATTACATTCTTAATTGAAAAGTATATATCCGCACGAATAAAAAATACCCTGCCTAGTGTGTCAGTGATAATTGAGTATAATAAAGGCATATTATAAATATGTATAAATTTAAATGTATATGGTGAGAACAATGCGTGGAACAGAACTATGGCGTGGAGGGAGATTTTGGAGAGATTTTGTAAAGTTTTGGGAACAGCATCATAAACACCCATTCGCATTGTCATCATTAAAAAAGTTCCAAAGCGTTTTTTGTCACGGAAACATCATCTTTGGCGTATGCAATTTTGAATTTTAAAAATAATAATCCGTGCACCCCACTGAGTGTCGAAGTGTTTCGTGTGAATTGTTTATTTTAAACTTGATATTGTTGTACATCTCTCAGTGTTAGGGGGTGGGGGGTGGGGGGGCATTAGTTGAACTGAGGTAACGCATGCGCAAAGATCCCAAGTAGTCAAAACTAGTGGGTCACACACCCGCCCAATCAGCACGCTGAATGAGCTCTTCCCAACACGTGAGTCACCAAGCAGACCTGGGTCAAATGCGTATTTGTTTTGGATTCAAATACTTATCTGTGCACTGTTGATCTTGCCTGGTGTGCTCAGTACCATGCTGAGCCTGCATTGGACGGAGTGTAGCACAGTGGGTAAGGAACTGGGTTTGTAACCAAAAGGTCGCAGGTTCGATTCCAGGGTAAGGACACTGCCGTTGTACCCTTGAGAAAGGTACTTATCCAGAATTGCTTCAGTATATATACAGCTGTATAAATGGATACAATGTAAAATGCTATGTAAAAGTTGTGTAAGTCGTTCTGGATAACAGCGTCTGCTAAATGCCTGTAATGTAATGTAATGCTGAAGGGTACAGCAGTGCAGTGCCCCACAATGGGAATCAAACCTGCAACCTCAGAGTTATAAGCTCAGGTCCCTAACCTCTATACTGCACCGGCAGCCAGGTTACGGGTGAGCTGAGCCACAGCGGACAAAAGCACACATTCCAGGACTACGAATAAAATAATGTTCAGTGAGCTCCACAACATTTGGAAAAAATACTTTTTTAATTTTTTTATTTGTATGTAAAGGCACTTCGCCAATACAGTACTGCGTGCTTCGCTTGTCTCCTCCGATATTGGGACACTGGAGGGAGGGAGGACACTAAGCTCGATTTTCGGTGCACAGGGGAGATGAAGTGGTAGTGGGGGAAAGGAGGAGGCATTTTCAGAATATTGGGACACCCCCCCAGATTCATCATACCACGTTCTGCCCTTGCAGCAATTCCAGCTGCCTGTATTCAGTTGGTCCCAGACTGATTTTTTAAAAAACCCTGTGAACCCCTCATCTTGAGCTGGCCTAACAGGACTGAGCTCTTCAACTGAGACTGGTTCCTCCCAACTTTTTTTTTTAACCATTTCCCACACCAGGCCTGCTTTTCTGAGAGTTTCTTTTTTTTAATTCATTTTTGGCTTGTGCAGCACAACTTGACAAACGTTCGGTGAAATACGCTACGTAAATACATTCGAGTTGAAGTTGATTGATATTATAGTTGCTCCCAGCAGGGGGCACTGTTGCCTTATGGTTCAGGGCTGCGAAACCCAATTTCTCTTCTTGGTTCACATCAGGGGCGAAGCACACTGGAGTCCTGTAAAGCAAACACACCGACCATTTTAATACCTTTGCATTTTGTTCAGTCATATTAATGGGCAATATGGCAACTCAAAACAAAATATGGATACTGGATACTGTAGACGTCCGTGTGTGTTACGGATGGCGATGTTATTAACCCTATACGTACAATCCCACGTTACACCCTAACTGTGCTCCCCATGTGACATAATGTGTAAGAGAGGAGACACATTTTCCAGATTATTTGCATAACGAGTCAGTCAGAAAACACAAACATATTTGGATTTTATTTTGGCCAGTGTGGGTGCACACGCCTGATTCTGCAAATCAACCAGTCAAGAGTCATTGCTAAGCACCTTGATTAGTAGAATCAGGATCAGGTGTGTGCACCCACACTGGCCCTTTCTGCATAAGACTGGGGACCCCAGCTCTAAAACCATGAAAAGCGCTTAATTAAGAAAAATGAACAGCTTTTTTTAAAATTCTGGGATTGCAGTTGAGGTTGGAATGAAAACCAGCATACACAGGGGTCCCCCAGGACCGAGCTGGAGAACCACTGGTCTATACCCTTTCAGCTGAACCAAACACTATAGAGCAATAAGGCAAACAACCCCTGCATTCTGTCAAAAGAGATGAGCCACCTGAACAGGATGATAAAAAGTTCACCTGTATTTTGAATCAGGGCTTTATATAATAACGATTAAAACTCCAGTGCTTTTCTTGCTGGTGCACAAAGCTCTTTACAGACATTCTGCAGCAAAGTGAAACAATGAGATAAAGAAACATTCATGGGACAAGGTGCAAATTGGGGGAAAAAACTGTGATGCTAATCAAAAGAAGGTAAAAAACAAAATGCCACTAGAAAATAGAACCACCATAATAAAAGAACAACACCAAACTTTTATTAAAAATATGTTCAAAGACGACACAACGAATTCACTGTTCTAATCCCTTCAGAAATACTGTTCGGGAACATCTGAGCTAAAAAAATAAATAAATACAGTACCACAACACGTTTTAATAACAAACAATAAAAAAATATATACATAAACATCAGTGCTGCTCATGTATTCCATTCAGATTCAACAGACAGATTTTCAAAAGGGTGTTGATGGTTTGTGAATGTGGCTTGTCATGTCAGTGTGGTCAGTGGGATAATGGTATTGCTGTCAAAAGCAGTGTGCGGTTTGCTTGTGATTGAAAAGTCATTTTTATTTCCCTCAGGGCATGGAAAAACTGAGCCCATCTATCACCTGCCTGCTATTTTCTTTTTTAAATAAAAACTTTCTCTTCGTTTTTTAATTTATTTTCCCACCTTTCAATGTTGTGGATTGATGACAAGGTCTTTGTTTGGCACCATTAACTGGAGGAGGTTGCTCCTTATCTTGTTATTGTGTGCAAGTGAGCTTGATGTCACACTGACCTTTAAAAAAACCCAAATGTCCAGTGTTTCGTACGCGAGCAGAAAAGAACAGCAGATTAAATATGAGAAGTATGAGACGGCACACCATGAGAGCTTCCCTGTGAAATGCATTTATTAACGGAGAAGAGGAGTGACATTTGCACACTCTCAGCCTCACTCATACTTGATGTGAATAAGTTAATTGTAGAGGCCTGCAATTTCATCGGTAATTTTCACAAATGAGAGATTCTACAAAGGTCACTTTTCAGCTCGGTAATTTTCCTCTCTAATAGTATAAAACGGCACGTCAGCATTCTTGAAGTATAATTTTATAAACTTTACATATATTTCAAATATACAAAAGCATGTAATAGTTTACTTCCACATATTTTTTTTTCCACTTGGGAAAGCAACATGTAAAACATGTTATATATATTTTTGATATGTTATAATGCATTTTACCCCAGTTTAGCACATGCTTTCTGGAGTGAGTTTGTTAAAATTGTTATTTCAAATCATACAATTCCCATCCACTCTGTGCAGAAATTTAAATGTAAATCCAGCCATATTTTCACACAGAAACCCCATGTTACCCTCAATTAAAAATAACCAGGAGTTGCCATGGACTTGTAAAGCTTGTGATCCATGTTCATCTGTGTGGGGAAAAGGTCAACAGTGACCTCATAGTGAGTGGTTGGACAGCTACTATGAGCAGGCACCCAGGGAAAGTGAGTTGTTGGACAGCTGCTCTGGGCAGGCACCCAGGGAAAGTGAGTTGTTGGACAGCTGCTGTGGGCAGGCACCCAGGGAAAGTGAGTGGTTGGAGAGCTACTCTGAGCAGGCACCCAGGGAAAGTGAGTGGTTGGACAGCTACTCTGAGCAGGCACCCAGGGAAAGTGAGTTGTTGGACAGCTGCTCTGGGCAGGCACCCAGGGAAAGTGAGTTGTTGGACAGCTGCTGTGGGCAGGCACCCAGGGAAAGTGAGTGGTTGGAGAGCAGATCTGAGCAGGCACCCAGGGAAAGTGAGTGGTTGGAGAGCTGCTGTGGGCAGGCACCCAGGGAAAGTGAATGGTTGGACAGCTACTCTGAGCAGGCACCCAGGGAAAGTGAGTGGTTGGACAGCTGCTCTGGGCAGGCACCCAGGGAAAGTGAGTGGTTGGACAGCTACTCTGAGCAGGCACCCAGGGAAAGTGAGTGGTTGGACAGCAGATCTGAGCAGGCACCCAGGGAAAGTGAGTGGTTGGACAGCTACTCTGAGCAGGCACCCAGGGAAAGTGAGTGGTTGGACAGCTACTCTGAGCAGGCACCCAGGGAAAGTGAGTGGTTGGACAGCTGCTCTGAGCAGGCACCCAGGGAAAGTGAGTGGTTGGACAGCTGCTCTGGGCAGGCACCCAGGGAAAGTGAGTTGTTGGACAGAAGCTCTGAGCAGGCACCCAGGGAAAGTGAGTGGTTGGACAGCTACTCTGAGCAGGCACCCAGGGAAAGTGAGTGGTTGGACAGCTGCTCTGAGCAGGCACCCAGGGAAAGTGAGTGGTTGGACAGAAGCTCTGAGCAGGCACTCAGGGAAAGTGAGTGGTTGGACAGCTACTCTGAGCAGGCACCCAGGGAAAGTGAGTGGTTGGACAGAAGCTCTGAGCAGGCACCCAGGGAAAGTGAGTTGTTGGACAGCTACTCTGAGCAGGCACCCAGGGAAAGTGAGTGGTTGGACAGCAGATCTGAGCAGGCACCCAGGGAAAGTGAGTGGTTGGACAGCTACTCTGAGCAGGCACCCAGGGAAAGTGAGTTGTTGGACAGCTACTCTGAGCAGGCACCCAGGGAAAGTGAGTGGTTGGACAGCTACTCTGAGCAGGCACCCAGGGAAAGTGAGTGGTTGGACAGCTGCTCTGGGCAGGCACCCAAGGAAAGTGAGTTGTTGGACAGAAGCTCTGAGCAGGCACCCAGGTAAAGTGAGTGGTTGGACAGCTGCTCTGAGCAGGCACCCAGGGAAAGTGAGTGGTTGGACAGCTGCTCTGAGCAGGCACCCAGGGAAAGTGAGTGGTTGGACAGAAGCTCTGAGCAGGCACTCAGGGAAAGTGAGTGGTTGGACAGCTACTCTGAGCAGGCACCCAGGGAAAGTGAGTGGTTGGACAGAAGCTCTGAGCAGGCACCCAGGGAAAGTGAGTGGTTGGACCGAAGCTCTGGGCAGGCACCCAGGGAAAGTGAGTGGTTGGACAGAAGCTCTGAGCAGGCACCCAGGGAAAGTGAGTGGTTGGACAGCTACTCTGAGCAGGCACTCAGGGAAAGTGAGTGGTTGGACAGCTACTCTGAGCAGGCACCCAGGGAAAGTGAGTGGTTGGACAGCTACTCTGAGCAGGCACCCAGGGAAAGTGAGTGGTTGGACAGCTACTCTGAGCAGGCACCCAGGGAAAGTGAGTGGTTGGACAGCTGCTCTGGGCAGGCACCCAGGGAAAGTGAGTTGTTGGACAGCAGCTCTGAGCAGGCACCCAGGGAAAGTGAGTGGTTGGACAGCTGCTCTGAGCAGGCACCCAGGGAAAGTGAGTGGTTGGACAGCTGCTCTGAGCAGGCACCCAGGGAAAGTGAGTGGTTGGACAGAAGCTCTGAGCAGGCACCCAGGGAAAGTGAGTGGTTGGACAGCTACTCTGAGCAGGCACCCAGGGAAAGTGAGTGGTTGGACAGAAGCTCTGAGCAGGCACCCAGGGAAAGTGAGTGGTTGGACAGCTACTCTGAGCAGGCACCCAGGGAAAGTGAGTGGTTGGACAGCAGATCTGAGCAGGCACCCAGGGAAAGTGAGTGGTTGGACAGCTACTCTGAGCAGGCACCCAGGGAAAGTGAGTTGTTGGACAGCTACTCTGAGCAGGCACCCAGGGAAAGTGAGTGGTTGGACAGCTACTCTGAGCAGGCACCCAGGGAAAGTGAGTGGTTGGACAGCTGCTCTGAGCAGGCACCCAGGGAAAGTGAGTTGTTGGACAGAAGCTCTGAGCAGGCACCCAGGTAAAGTGAGTGGTTGGACAGCTGCTCTGAGCAGGCACCCAGGGAAAGTGAGTGGTTGGACAGCTGCTCTGAGCAGGCACCCAGGGAAAGTGAGTGGTTGGACAGAAGCTCTGAGCAGGCACCCAGGGAAAGTGAGTGGTTGGACAGCTACTCTGAGCAGGCACCCAGGGAAAGTGAGTGGTTGGACAGCAGCTCTGAGCAGGCACCCAGGGAAAGTGAGTGGTTGGACCGAAGCTCTGGGCAGGCACCCAGGGAAAGTGAGTGGTTGGACAGAAGCTCTGAGCAGGCACCCAGGGAAAGTGAGTGGTTGGACAGAAGCTCTGAGCAGGCACCCAGGGAAAGTGAGTGGTTGGACAGCTGATCTGAGCAGGTACCCAGGGAAAGTGAGTGGTTGGACAGAAGCTCTGAGCAGGCACTCAGGGAAAGTGAGTGGTTGGACAGCTACTCTGAGCAGGCACCCAGCGAAAGTGAGTGGTTGGACAGCTGCTCTGAGCAGGCACCCAGGGAAAGTGAGTGGTTGGACAGCTGCTTTCAGTAGGCTGGTTGCTAATAATAATAAAGGACTTTTCTGTGGCAGGTATAGTTGTTTGGGTGTCCGGAAATGACATTTAATTTCAAAATGAGCGCACAAACACCAGTAATATTCTTTGTTTTGCCTCGAATCATAGTGTGCTGGGTTTCTGGTTTTCTGGTGATTTTACCAGCCTTTTTTTTAATAAGTTTAAAATCTTTTTTTTTTTTTTTTTAAAGTCAACAGTCTAGTTTGCTGAAAGTACATCCAAACAAACTGCTCAGACAACTGCTCTGGTGAAAGCTTCGCCCGTCCAACCTGACCACTTTCCCAGAGTTTTTATTTTAATTTTACTGCATTCAGTTTTTCGGGGAAAGTACGCACTTGAAACAGGCTTGCTCACGACCTGCCGTGTCGTATTTCCAAAAAAAAAAAAAAAAAACCCCTCCAAAATCCAGGCCGGACCAAAGCACACAATGGCATGGCGCAACCCGAAAAAATCATCAGAAGGGGGAGAGTCTGTTCCTCGCTTGGCTTTGAGCTCCCCCGGCCCCACAGGCACAGAAGCGTCAGCTACGCACCCAGCTGACGCGTATCGGAGATGAGGCCAGGGTTGGGGGTGGGGGGGTAAGGAGAACTTGAGGTTTGGCGGGGGGGGGCAGAGACAGGGCCGGCATTCTGTCGGGATGCGACCCTTAAGTGTGAGTTTTGTGTGATGACCTCAAAAAGCTCTTTGAGGGAGGAGTGCTCGCTCTCTGGTCCACTTCCAAAATCATGGGCCTGCTTTCAGGAAAACAGACCTCTGGAGAGGACTGATATTCAGACGTAGCTGGTCAGGGAAGGGGGGGGGGGGGGGTGGGCGGATTGGCAAGAAGAAGACCACTGAACCTCAGGCTTCTCTTCTAATTTACAGTCAGACTGTCTTGTCCAAAATCCAAAACACTTCTGGGAACTGAAGTCATTTCTGTGTTATTCAGTGAAGAAACTGTCCGATCACACAAATTTAATTACTTGTAAATTAACCAATGAATAGTTATTCAGGGGTGATGTGTTTTGACAGGGATGTAAGATCAGCATGAGGAAGGCTGGCATCTTGTGCTGGGTCACCTGACGTGACTCATTTAACTGCACATAAAATATTCACAAGAACATAACGGCTATGGAAAAAGCTGGTGGAAAAAACTGCTGTGCTCATTATGCATTCTTGTGTTCTAGATGGGCTGAATGGCCTGTTCTCCTCATTATGTGTTCTTATGTTCTTATGTTCTAGATGGGCTGAATGGCCTGTTCTCCTCATTATGTATTATTATGTTCTAGATGGGCTGAATGGCCTGTTCTCCTCATTATGTGTTCTTATGTTCTAGATGGGCTGAATGGCCTGTTCACCTCATTATGTGTTCTTATGTTCTTATGTTCTAGATGGGCTGAATGGCCTGTTCTCCTCATTATGTGTTCTTATGTTCTAGATGGGCTGAATGGCCTGTTCTCCTCATTATGTGTTCTTATGTTTTAGATGGGCTGAATGGCCTGTTCTCCTCATTATGTGTTCTTATGTTCTTATGTTCTAGATGGGCTGAATGGCCTGTTCACCTCATTATGTGTTCTTATGTTCTTATGTTCTAGATGGGCTGAATGGCCTGTTCTCCTCATTATGTGTTCTTATGTTCTTATGTTCTAGATGGGCTGAATGGCCTGTTCTCCTCATTATGTGTTCTTATGTTCTTATGTTCTAGATGGGCTGAATGGCCTGTTCTCCTCATTATGTGTTCTTATGTTCTAGATGGGCTGAATGGCCTGTTCTCCTCATTATGTGTTCTTATGTTCTTATGTTCTAGATGGGCTGAATGGCCTGTTCTCCTCATTATGTGTTCTTATGTTCTCATGTTCTAGATGGGCTGAATGGCCTGTTCTCCTCATTATGTATTCTTATGTTCTCATGTTCTAGATGGACTGAATGGCCTGTTCTCCTCATTATGTACTCTTATGTTCTTATGTTCTAGATGGGCTGAATGGCCTGTTCTCCTCATTATGTATTATTATGTTCTAGATGGGTTGAATGGTTGTTAGTTTTCTGATCAAATGAATCACTAAATATCCCTCCACACCATAATGGCATGAAGATTTATACCTTAATAAAATTTAAGTAAAATGAACAATTGGGCACAGTTTAATCATTTTGTTTTGGTGGATTTTTGGTGCCTACCCTGACTGAACATCTCAGGGTTTTCCATTTGAAATACTGGCGGTGTAGACATTATGTAAAAGCGTCAACAACTGGCTTTTTTAAAATTCTTTACACCGGAGATAGGTGCTGAAGTGCCTCAGCGAACGCGCCTAATAGTCCGAAAGCCAGCGATCACGCCAGTGCCCTGGGACTGTCATTACCGCGTGTTATTACTATAACCGGGCGCGAGGCGGAACGCGCGACCAAGGGACAGACTCTCTTTCTCTCGTGAGAACCGTGCGCGCACACCCATCATAGCGGTTAAACCCATACCCTTCTCCTCCTGTGCCCGAGATCTGAGAACGTTGTGATGGCGCGAACCATGTAGGACTGGAGCTGGGGACAGTGGAACCAGTTGGGGCTAGTCTCATTTCCCCAAAAAGACAAGATTTAAAATAAAAAAAAATACCACTTGTGCTGTTGGTCCTGGTTGAAGTCAGTAGACCTACTTATACCCGTAAAACACTCTCCTTTCTTGAGCTTTATGTAGTGCAGCCACAGAAACCACCAGTTTTTGTATTTATTTGAGGAGGAAGAGTGCCCCCTACTGGCTCATCAACACCTCGTACAGTTACAATGCTTCCCAGGACTCCTACAATCAAGTGCATATATATTAAATCTGGAAACTTTTTTTCACGAGTGTTCATGGTATTTAGAATACTCTTCTTCATACCATTGTATGTTTTGTTTTGCAATATATTTTGTTGAATTCTTTCCAGGTAACTGCAGGAGCGTTTTCAGAAACCTACCAGTCCGTAATTTAAAAAAAACTTTCAGCAGATTCATATTAGACGCAGGTCTGCAATATAGACATTAATGTTAATGCTGTTGAATTAATGAGACGACAGGCGGAGAGGGCTTCAGTACTTTTCCTGCACGGTGACTAACGTTTGCTTCAGCGTTCATAATCGTCCGGATGAGCAGGGAGAACCGAGAGACCGTTTCCACAAACACCATCAATCCGACCGGCCCCTTAATTAACTCAAGAGAGCCATTGGCACCGCGAAATACGCTTTTCTGGCTGCCCAATAACGCTCTAATATAATAATACTCGGAACTATTCCAAACACAATAATCCTGGTGATATGCGAGATTGAACTGTTCTGAATACATTTAAATGCTTGTGTACTGAGGCCTCCGTAAATCTGAGGAATACAGTGACAGCGGGAGAGAGTGAGTGGTGGGGCGAGGTGCGGAGAGGAAGTATAGTTCTTGTTGTTCGTGTTCTTGTTTTCAGCGGGAACGTGGCTAGCATTGCCAGTTGCAAAGGCGCTTGCTAAGCAGTGCTGTGTCGTAGGGTAACTAGCCCTGTCGTGCGTTTGAATGAACAGGTTCAAGGCTGAATACTTGTGTCGGCTTCGCCGTGTCAAGGTATCTGCACGCAGAAACACTGCAAAGGCGGATCGCTCACCCGTGTCCTTAGGCTACATCCCTATTTTAGCACAACTTATAGCACAAGAAGAAAACACAGGCATGTGTGCGTTCTGTACACGTATACACATTATTATTTTTTATAATCGAAACTTTGCAGTTATAATTTGAAACCATTTGTTACGAAAATTAACTCTAATGAGCGCGGAGAGCCTCCAGGAAGCCCGTCAGGTCACTGATCAGACTTCGGAAGCGTCATTCCGGTAAACCGTTCACATCAGGTCCTGTGGTAAACCGTTGACTGCACCACTTGACCCGAGTCACCCGTTCCACCCTGGGAATCTTTCTCTTTCTGAAACACAGCCCTTTTCAATAAGAGACCGCTCGAACTGCGAGCGCTCAGTTTTTACAGCCTCTGGAAAACGGTGTCCAACTGTGAAAGTGCTGTGTGAATCAGCTTGTCTGTAAATAGCACTGTACACAAAGAAAGACTGAACTATTAATTGAACTTAACTGATCAGCGTAACCGTAACCTGAAAAAAATAAGGACACGTTGCAAATAATATTTTAATAGCAGCGTCTATGATTACTACAAAATGGGATGAAACGTAAGGGTTGCGTTCTGAATTCTGACAAATTCCGTTTATCAAGGATTCTCAAGGATCATCTGGCTCGTTCTTGAATTTTTTTCCAGCATCTGAAGATGTCTATTTCAATATATTTTGGACGCATATTATTGTTTGATGAATTGGCAGACCAGGTGAGGAACTGAGAAATCACCGATCGGAGGCACCTACCCCCCTTGGGGACGACAAATAAGGCACACAAAATCCCTAAATATTGCTCCAAATATAGGCTCTCCGCACGTCACGGTGCTATTTCTGTGTGTAATGTATTGCCCTGCCGCGTGCGTCGTGCGTCTCGAGGCCCTTGGGAGTCGCGGCGCTGCTTCGTGGAGCCATTCCCCCTCTCCCATCTGGACAGACACGAGGGGGAAACTAATTTCATACACGAGTTAAAATAATTTCCTGTATGCGATATAATTACGAATAGGCAACGCGAGTAACGAACAACATTTTACACGGGGTGATTTTAATGGTCATTTTAACGTAGGCTACAAGTCCAGAGATGTATTATCACAATATAGGTTACTCTCAGGACTACTTTCAGAGCTTGGCGGGGGCGCGCAACAGGAGCTGTGGTAACCTCGATTTGAGAGATTGTGGTTCTGAAATTGCAGGTGGAATATTACTGTTGCTCACGGGAAATGGGTAAAGGAAGTAACAGAATAAATAATTGATTAATTTAAGCGTTGCGCTGCTCCCGGGGAAAAGCGGGTGTGAATAAATAATGAGCGACTCTGTGTCATGTCTGAGAGAAACACGACAGAGATCATTATTAAAGCCCCCATCGGCTGTGGCAAAACAGGTCATAAACACCACTGACTCACATACAGGATATTAATGGAAATGGAAGCACGCGCAGTGTGAACGATAATCATTTTTCATGTTCTATGTGTGCTGTATATCCTGAAAGACTGGACTGGAAAGTTTTTGAGCTACTGCAGATCGACCCAAGTTAATAAAATCGGCATAGCTAAAACCTGTTTTTTTTGTCGCTTTGTTTTAGCCCCGGTGACTCATATAGGACGCAGTCACTTCAACGAGTCATGACAGAAAATCAATAACTGAGCAGCAACAATCATATCTATGTTAGGGGGTCCCCAGCCCTGGTTCCTGGGATGGCAACATAGTTCTGCTGTTTTTATTTTTCCAGCCCAAATTCTACAGCCTATTAATACCAAAGAAACCCTGTACAAGAGAGGACGTGGCAAAACGTCACATGACCTGCCAAATTGCTCATTGCTATTTGAGGTGACCATACAAAGGGGGGGGAGGGGGCTGAGGTGAGAGGTGAGGTCAGAATCTCAGCTACCCCTCAGCATGCTACACCAGGAGAGCTTTGCAAGTCACTCTGTATGAGGGAAAACAGTTGAGGTGTGAGATCACAAATATGTGACTAGAATGTTTCTGAACTGAACATTCTGATGCTGATGTCACAATCACTACTGGTGACTGAAAGCAACGGAGTTCTAGAACACTGACTTAGAATTTCAAAAACATTCCAAAAAAAAGCTTACTCTTCAATAGGGTTAACTGAGCAGATGGTGAACATAAACAAAAAGATGCACGCTTGCAGGTCTCAGTTCCCAGTCTGGTCCTGAATTTGCAGCTGAATGGCGAAAGAGTCTGTGCACTTTCTTCCCGTTGAAGGCCAATGACCGAAACCCTCCAGCAGATACAAAGGGGCTGGGGGTGAACCTACACACAGCAGTGAGACCAATCAGAACAAATGTGAGGAAGAGGAAATGTGAGATTCCATCGGATCGAATAACAAACCTGTCAATCTCAAGGTTATGCTACACTGCGGGATGCAGGAGCATGGTTTTGTTTATTATAATTAGATGCATTATGCATGTTTTTGGCTGGACCGCAACAGCGAGGCCAGCCCTATAAACGCGAATGTCTGTGAATGACTGAGTGACTGAGTGATGAAGTTACACCATTGGTCGGCCGGTTCGGCCCAGCCATATACTAGGTTTTGATCTGGTCTTGTTAATTGTCCACGCGCCTTTTAAAATAAATAAATAAATAATTTTCCTGCCTCGAACGCAGTTACGTGATATTTTTTTCCTACATTGTGTAGTTCCTGAGTTTAGATTCTTGGCGTTTGTTCCCTCAGTGAAGTGAAATGGGAGCCTGAGGAAGAAAATAATTCTGTCTGACCGGTACGGCATTTGTCCTCAACGTCTCGAGTCTCTTTGGGTTCGTTTTTTTTTTTGTTGTTGTTGTTGTTGGTTGTTTGTTGTTGTCCCCGATTCCGGCAAAGACGCATGAGAATCACGTGATTAATTACAGTGGGGTAGCGGGGCTAAGAAGGCGCACGGGAGCCACAGCACAGACCGGGTGACCCTTCCCCTCATTCCAAACCCGTACGCACGGAGATGGCCACGGAAAGGTCGCGCTTCTGCTCCCGCTGCGAGACAGGAAATGGAAAACAGGCGGTTGCCAGGGGTAACAGATCCTTCACTGTCAGCGTGCACCACCGGGCTGGAACACTGCTGATCCAAAGAGAGGAAGGTTGAGCAATCCGCAATACCACAGTAATCATCATCATCATCATCAGCGACATAATAATTATAATTAAAATAATGATGATAATAATGATAATAATAACAATAATAATAATAATTATCATCATCATCATCATAATAATAACAACAACAACGACAACGATTATTATTATTCTCCACAACTACTAGCAGCATGAACTCATTTTGAGAATCCTCTCATTAATGAAAAACTTTGAGAATCCTCTCATTAATGTAAAACTCTGAGAATACTCTCATATAAATCTGAGAATCCTCTCAAAACTTAATACTCATTAAAAACTCTGAGAATCCTCTCATTAATGTAAAACTCTGAGAATACTCTCATTAATGTAAAACTCTGAGAATACTCTCATTAATGTAAAACTCTGAGAATACTCTCATTAATGTAAAACTCTGAGAATACTCTCATTAATGTAAAACTCTGAGAATACTCTCATTAATGTAAAACTCTGAGAATACTCTCATTAATTTAAAACTCTGAGAATACTCTCATTAATGTAAAACTCTGAGAATACTCTCATTAATTTAAAACTCTGAGAATACTCTCATTAATTTAAAACTCTGACACTCATAACTCCCTATTTTTTGATACTTGGGTGCACAAATCCCACTGTGGCCACACGGTATGAGTCTGTGAAAAAGTTTGTTTAGTTTTGTCTGTTTTGTCTGCCGGGGTGGTAGCAGCGGGCTCTCCGTTATTTAAAGCGTTTGTTTCAAACCTACGGTGTCAAATGCATGACCCTCCCGTGACTGCCCCCCGACCCCCCCTCATGACCCCGTCCCCAAATGCCCCGAGAGGGTCACCGTACGTCTGCAACGGGACACCGAGACCGTTAGTGGTGCCTGCGGTCGAACCTGGGGACCTGGCACCTGGCCTCTGCTTTGATCATCACAGGCCGAGTCAGGGAGAGGAGGAACAAACATCAGAGAGAGAGAGAGAGGAGGGGGGGGGAGAGAGAGATAGGGTGAGCATGGGAGAGAGAAAGAGAGAGGGAGAGAAAGAAGAGATAGAGAGGGTGGGGGGAGATGGAGAGAAATAAACAGAAAGACTGTGTCAGACAGAAAAACCATGCAACCAAGGTTGGCAAACCAGACCAATAACCATGATTTAATATAAACACATTGGAAATTATATCAAACCAATTAGAGCGAGACCAGAGCACTACTGACGCCGGTAAATACTGTGTGGAATGATAGAAGAGAGGAAGACTAGCGATGACTCACAGGTGGAGGAACCAAAACACAGGGCAATGACTGACAGGAGGAGGGACCAAAACACAGGGCGATGACTGACAGGGGGAGGGACCAAAACACAGGGCGATGACTGACAGGGGGAGGGACCAAAACACAGGGCAATGACTGACAGGGGGAGGGACCAAAATACATGTTGAGGACCTGACAGGGGGAGGGACCAAAATACATGGTAATGACGGACAGGGGGAGGAACTAAAACACATATTGATGACCTGGCAGAGGGAGGGATCAAAATATATAGTAATGACCCGACAGGAGGAGGGACCAAAACAGAAAGGAATGACTGCTGGTGGGAGAGTGTGAGCACAGAGATGTGTATTAACATTTAAATCTTTTGGCAGAGCCTCTGATCTTTGGCCACAGATGCAGCCTACATAAAAAAACATTTATACAGCTGATCTTCACTGAAGCTTTAGTATCTTACTCAACGGCAGTGCCCCCACCTGAGAATTGAACCAGCAGCCTTCTGGTTACCAGCACCAGCCTGGGAGGGGCGGAGCTGCAATGAGCAGTCAGTCACAGGCTTGTCTGAACCAATCAGAAGGCTTTTTATCAAATCAGAAAAAATGCAGTGATTGGTTTAGATCTGGATGGTGGCCTCATCAATTACTACTCCCTCACTGAGCCTCTCTCCCCCATCCCTTCATCAGACCAGGATTAAATATGTATTTGAACTGTTTTAAATGAAATAACTATTTTCACCAATAATCCGAACAAAATTATACCTTCGTACAATTTTGCATGTTGGCAAGTCGCATATTCCAGAGTTCATTGGGATCTGCGGTCAGTGAATCTGAGTGAATTAGAATTTTGAAACCGTTTCACAATATGGGTGACCGTGAATTCTGCCATGAAGGTGTGTGAGAGGGAGGGACTGAGCATGAGAACATAAGAACACATAATGAGGAGAACAGGCCATTCAGCCCATCTAGAACATAAGAACATAAGAACACATAATGAGGAGAACAGGCCATTCAGCCCATCTAGAACATAAGAACACATAATGAGGAGAACAGGCCATTCAGCCCATCCACACAATATAAGGTCCTGTGTTAATGCACATATGCTAGACCACATGTACTCTGTGAGAGTGAATTTAACACTGGACATTTTGCTGTTTAGGACGACTGTTTATTTATTTGTTTTTTCGTTACGTGAAATCGAATATCTTGACACCAGTGTGGAATCGCTAATTTCATCTGTCTTTTCAGTCAGAACTCAATCTGAAAGAGGATAAAAGCGGACAGAGAGAGGATGATCACAACACCAAAAAAGGCTTTTCTTCTCTGAACCCATCGCTTCCCATCTTTGCTTTCCTCTCTTTTTTTTCCTCCAAATTTTTTTCCTTTCCACTTTATGTTTTTTCTCCATCTCTCTCCCTGCCTCTGTTTCCGCACAAATTGAATTTGGCTATTTGAAAGCCTGTCTTTTATTTGTACGACTGCAATTTATTTTGGCGTTTTCGAAAGACGACGGTGAAACGAAATCTCGCTTTCTTGGAAAGACGGCAGGGAGGAGGTAACCGTGCTGGGCTCAGAAGTGTGTGACACCTTACACACGCCCCCTCCGCTGTGTTCCAATGACATCTTACACGCGCCCCCCTCCGCTGTGTTCCAAAATTACACCCGTGAAAGTGGCAGCCCGCTTGCTCTTTCTTTCTCCGTGGTTCGTCTGGAGAACGAGCAAAATTAACCGAAGGCAGATTCTGGGTGCTCGGGCCAAAAAAGACGTATTTCAGCCAAAAAAGCCCATGACCCGTAAAATGCCTGTGGGAATGGGAATGGCTGCAAGAACAGTAGCATCAATGAAGTTATTCACGCTCTCTGAATGCCGCACAATTAAAATTACTTTCAAAAACAATGTAAAAATATTTCGAACCCATATCAGGCTGTGGCTCTAAATGACCGCATAGACTGTTTATGGCCAGCATTTAAAAATGGAACATGCATTGCTCTGAAAAAAAAAAAAAAATTTGTATTTAGGCTTAAAAATTGTATTTCTTTACTTTTTTTTGCTAAATTAGACAAAAGATTGCCAAAGAGGTGAGAGATTTGGTCTCATTGGAAGATTTGCCAATGGGGCAAGAAAATTTCACTTGACTAGCAAAAAAGTAACTTAAAACAAACTAATATGTTTTCCACTTGAGTGAAACAAATCGGATTTTAGGTCTCATGATAAGACAAAAACACTTTCTAAGTCAAACCTTTTTTGCGGTATGTAGATACTGTTTGCTGCTCTGCAGGCAGTACTGAGGTTTTAGAGGTTATGTGAGCTGTAACAGGTCAGAGAGTAATGCTCACTGTGTGAACTGGACTTCATGTGTTCACGGCTGTGAATAACTGTTGCATAATGAGTACTGCACCTTATCGGACCTGTGTTTTGTAGTTGTTCAAATGACCTTTGGTATGCACTTATTGTACGTCGCTTTGGATAAAACCATCTGCCAAATAAACGTAATGTAGCGTAATGTAATGTGAGCTGTCACAGGCAGCCAGTGAAGTGAGGAGAGAGACGTTGGGGGGTGGGGGGGGGGGGTGTCATAAGAGACCCCCACGCCTGCTTAACCCATCGATAGGCCCCACACTTCCACACTTGCATGATGTCAATGCTGACTCATGAATATTGATCACAAAACATGGGAGGTGAACTGGAGCATTCACAAATTAAAAGAAATAATAAATAAATAATAAATAATAAAAAGAAATAATAAATAAATTAAAATATGTATTTTGTTGCGCTTGCTAAATCTGTATTTCATGCAACAGGAAGCGTCTCTGACCTCTTTAAGCTCACTGAAATAAAACTCTCAATTGTTTATGAGAAAGTGAAAGTGAGAGAGAGAGAGAGGGGAAAGAGAGAGTCAGGCAGTGACGAAGACAGATATTTCTGGACCTCCTGGAATTCTGCACAGTAAAATGTAGTGTTAAATCAACTCTTACAGAGTTTATATGAATCCACTGTGGACTGAAATAAACTGCTCGAGTCGAATTAACACAGGATATTTTACTGTGAGGTTTATTGGCTCATAAAACTGTCTTGGAGTGCTAGCCTATAATAGTAGGCATGGCTAAGATCTAGCTAAAAATGCAGCTGATTGGACAAAAATGGCTCCAAAAGCACGACACCTTCCGTTCTTCCAGTCCGCATCCTTCTAGGTGAAAAAAAAAAAATTAAATAAATAAAAATAAATAAATTCATAAAAACCGATATGAAGTCACTCAGTAGGGAGTTGGGCCCACGCATGTTGCCAGAACAGCTTGTATCTGCCGTGGCGTGAAACCTACCGGGCTCCTGTGGGTCCGTGACGCTTCTACGTTCTTCCGTTCACCGCGAGGCCAGCGGTGGGGGCATGTGGGGTGACTCATCTCCATGTACGCGTTCTCCGCCGGCGCTAATCCAGCGCCGTTGCGTGGGTGCTCTCGGCCTGTTCCGCGCTTCTCTCAGCCAGTTGTTGATAACTGACGGTCGTTGATGACTGACAGTTGTGATGACGACGGTGTTCGACTTGTTATCTGACGGTTGTTGATAATGAACTGACGTTGTTGATGACTGACAGTTGTTGATGACTGACAGTTGTTGATGACTGACGTTGTTGATGATGACGTTGTTGATGACTGACAGTTGTTGATGACTGACGGTCGTTGATGACTGACAGTTGTTGATGACTGACGGTTGTTCATGACTGACGTTGTTGATAACTGACGGTCGTTGATGACTGACAGTTGTTGATGACTGACAGTTGTTGATGACTGACGGTTGTTGATGACTGACAGTTGTTGATGACTGACGGTTGTTGATGACTGACAGTTGTTGATGACTGACGGTTGTTGATGACTGACAGTTGTTGATGACTGACGGTCGTTGATGACTGACGGTCGTTGATGACTGACGGTTGTTGATGACTGACGGTTGTTGATGACTGACGGTCGTTGACGTTCGCAGTCGGTTGGGTTTGAGGCCGCTCGCCTGTTCTGATTTCCCTCTCAGAATCTCAGAGTTCCCAGGATTCTGCCTGAGTTGAGCTGCCTTCATCGCTGATGCTCCCGCCAAATGCAACCCAGCAGTGCACCCCTCTTTCAAAAACCGACGAGGTCTTGTCTTCCAGCCAACGCTGGCATCAAGGCTGGCTCAGGATCTCTCTGTGTGAACACGCTAGGATCTGAATGGCTTAATTTACTCAGGAAACACGTGATCTGCTTTCAAAACCTTGCTTCACAAATTTTAATGACATGCATGTCAGGTCCGGTAACATCCTGCCATTGCCCTTGGCCAAGGCACTGGCCTTGAACTGGACCAAGAACTGGAGTTGGTCCCCGGGCACTGCAGTGTGGCTACCATACTGCTCCTAAGGTAGCTAGGATGCGTCAAATTCAGAGAACACATTGTGCCATGGGGTCAATAAAGTGTAACCTTACCCAAGTTTTTCCACCTATTGGGCCACTATCTGTGCATCAGTACCAATAAACCAAAACCACAACCTGACGGAAACATGAGACAAGGACTTTATCTCAAAGTTCTTTAAATCTACTTTTCATTTCTGTCATTTCGCTGTTGCTCTCACCCAGAATGTATGAATCAGCACACTTGCCTACTATTGAGATTACAAGTTGAATCCATGATGTATAGTCAGTAGTAGGCAAGTGTGCTGATTCGGACACAGCCTAAGTCTGCAAAAGCAAGTGCAAAGGTCAGGGGTCAAAGTTCAGTAATTCCCCAGGGGGGAAGAGTACAGTCCCAGAGAGACACAGCAAGAGCAAGAAGCGAAGGATCGATTGATAACTATATGAATTATAAATGATAAAGTTGTATTTATACATGAAAAAAACTACGTGAATGAGTACTAAATTATATTGAACGAACAACAGAAAAATAAATAAATAAAAAATAATAGAGTCTGACAAAGAAGAAAGAAGTTACAGCGAAGCCAAGGTGGTGTTTGGGCCAGGAAAAACCCTCGAGACGGTTGGGGGTAGAGGAGCCAAGGTGCAGTCTGAACAGGTGGTTCTTCAGTCTGCTTTAAAAAATGAGAAAGCAATTATTATCCATTCCACCGAATTCCACACTGTTCCACGGAACATTCCGCAAAGTTCCGTACTCTTCCGCATCATTCCACAAAGTTCTGTACTGTTCCGTACCATTCCATGGAGTTCCGCAGGTCCTCTCGGTCAGGGGGGTGAGGTGGTGGGGGGGTGGGGTGAGGTGACGCAGGACAGATACAGGCAGTACTTCGCACAGTGGGGTCCAGAGTGACCCAGGATGAATTGTTCTTGTGAAAGACTCAGCTATGACATCACTAGCAGCCAAGGACAGCGCAGGGGGGGGGGGGGGGATGGGGGATAGCCCTATGAGGTCCTGGAACAATCTTTGCCAAGAACTGTGTGTGAGAAAGGGATGGAGAGCAAGAGAGATAGAGAGATAGAAGAGAAAGAGAGCAAAAGAATATTCCAGACTGCTCAAGGTCACAGGCAGTGGAGAGGGACACTGGAAGAAAGCAAGGTCACACAGGAACCAGAGAGGGAGAGGGAGAGAGAGAAAGAGAGAGAGAGGGAGAGAGGGGGAGAGAGAGAGAGAGAGAGAGGGAGAGAGAGGGAGAGAGAGAGAGGAGGAAATAGAGGGAGATAGAGGAAGAGAGAGGGAGAGGGATATAGAGAGGGGGAGGAGCGAGTGTAATAGATGAGGACAGACAGAGCGATTCCTCACTGTTTTAAGTACTAGCTTTTTTCCCCCATGTATCCTTTTTTTTTTTTTTTTGACAGTAAATTAAAACGCGCTCAGCATATGCCACATGGATAACTGTTTTCCGGACTGTTCCAAACACAGCTCGCCCACGCCCGCGGCGGCACAGAACGCGTCTGGCCCGTACACATCGCCCTTCTCACTTCCTGTCGCACGGGCAGACTGGCTTCATTAAAACCTCACAGAAATTATGACCAATAGCCGGGCCACCATTAGCGCGTGTGCCAGCACCTCGCAAGATGGCAGAGTGTTCCTTGTGACAAAAGAGAGGAATGAATCAGAGGGCAACTGCGCTGGGGGTCAATTAAGGCTGCTCTCTGGGACCCCAAGGGGGTGCTGGGATATCTCCCAGACATGCCATGTTCTCTTGCCTAGGTCTGTCTTGCAACAGAGTTGTTTTTTTTTTTTTCATAACGAGTCTGACCTAGTTGAATAATGATAACATGGAAAAACTGAAAGAAAATTTTGACATTTTTTTGGCATCCAGAGAATTTCAAAAACCCATTTACCATGCTTGGGTGGGAACTGAAGGTTGTGTTCTTGTTCTCGTGTTCTGTGATGAAAATGATTGGCGGTCCCAGAGGCTGCTGTGCAGTGATGGGGAAAGGTTTAAACAGACAGCAGGACCACTTTCTGTGTGCTGAGGGTACGCATCAGGATGAAGATGATGATGATGATGATGATGGCGGTGATGATGATGAGGATGATGATGATGATGATGATGATGATGGTGGTGATGATGATGAGGATGATGATGATGATGGTGATGATGAAGATGATGATGATGGTGATGATGATGATGGTGCTATGATGACGATGATGGTGATGGTGCTATGATGACGATGATGGTGATGATGGGGTGATGTGATGATGATGAGGATGAGGATGAGGATGAAGATGAGGATTAGCTAAGAGTGCAGATTGTAAGGATGGTCACCGATTAACCCCAATTTCTAACTTGAAACATCTGTAAGTAACTGGAGGACGGACTTTTAGAAAAGCTTTGACTCTGCCATGGGTTACATCTACCTGCCCGGTGAGATCCTGCAACCTGCACTGATCTGGTATATACGTATGCGTAGAACACCCTTAGGACAAATATCTCTAACTGCCTGCTTTGCAGTATAATAAATGCCTGTTTGCTTTTTATAGTTCAATTTGTGGTTAACTGGGTCCTCTTTCGGGTTGTGGTTTCTGTAATACTGAGGTGGCTTTGTGTTAGGCCCGATAGTGTACACCTGGTTATTGTAACGCAGGTGAGTTACGGGTCGTAACAATAATGGAAAGACATGACATTCCTTCAGTGAACTTTTAAAAAAATTATCATCATTTAATATTTTATTTTTAATTGTTACTTTTTAAATTTACTCCTTATGTTAATCTATCCACAGTTCCCCATGATGTTTGACCTGGATCTTCCTAGCATGTTCATGCGGCCCCATCCCCCCATCCCCCCCCCCCCCCGCCCACACGTTCCATCTTATTTCCATAACAAAGCCAGGGAGTTACGCAGCTCCATCAGGGTCAAGCTAAAGATAAACTGGGATTTTCTCACAGGACAGTTAAAACCGGAGAACAACCTCAACCACAGGGTAAGGAGAGACATGGAGATATGAGTAACCTTCAATCAGAGACTCCCTAACACTCACACACACACACACACACACACACACACACACACACTCACTCTCTCACACACACACACACACACACACACACACACACACACACTCACTCTCTCACACACACACACACACAGACACACACACTCACTCTCTCACACACACACACACACAGACACACACACTCACTCTCTCACACACACACACACACAGACACACACACTCACTCTCTCACACACACACACACACAGACACACACACTCACTCTCTCACTCACACACACACGCACGCACGCACACACGCACATACACACGCACACTCACATACACACACACACACTCACTCTCTCACTCACACACACACGCACGCATGCACACACGCACATACACACACACACTCACTCTCTCACTCACACACACACGCACGCATGCACACACGCACATACACACACACACTCACACACTCACTCTCTCACTCACACACACACGCACGCATGCACACACGCACATACACACGCACACTCTCACTCACACACACACGCACGCATGCACACACGCACATACACACACACACTCACTCTCTCACTCACACACACACGCACGCATGCACACACGCACATACACACGCACACTCTCACTCACACACACACGCACGCATGCACACACGCACATACACACGCACACTCTCACACACACACACACACACACTCACTCTCTCACTCACACACACACGCACGCATGCACACACGCACATACACACGCACACTCACATACACACGCACACTCTCACGCACAAACAAACGCACATACACACACACACTCTCACTCACACACACACGTACACACACACACACACACACACACACACACACACACTCACTCTCTCACTCACACACACACGCACGCATGCACACACGCACATACACACGCACACTCACATACACACGCACACTCTCACGCACACACACACGTACACACACACGTGCATACACACGCACACTCTCACTCACACTCACACGCACACACACGCGCACACATACGCACACTCTCACTCACACACACATGCACACATAAACAAACAAACTTGTACAAACACACATGCACATACACACGCACACACACACGCACACACTTACGCACATGCACACGCACACACACACGCACACACACACACACACACACAGGAGAAGGAGCAGTCTGAGGCTCTATGACAGACACAGTGCAGGATATGAAAGACTGAGACAGCAGTTTGGTGGGGGCTGGTATTTAAAAAAGACTTCAAGGTAAAAGCTCGTGAAAGTTCACAAGCAGGCGCCAGTAAATTCTTTGGACCCGGAAAACAGGGGAAGTAGGATAAGATTTCTCACAATTTCTCCGTATGAGAGAGTAATATCGACATTCACAGAATCTGAACCCATTCTGAATGTGCAGCACAGTTGAGACCGTATGTTTCTAATTGGCCAAATTGAAAAAATTAACTTTTTGTCATGATTTCTTAATACACTTCAGATTTATTCGGAATGACCATTGAACTCAAAACGTACCCTTTAAAAAAATGTCCTTTGTAGTTCCTGTAAAATGAAAGAATTCCCTGAAAAAATATTAAGAATTCACAGAAACAATCTGAGAATTTAACAAATTGACGAAGTTAAAAAAGCCAAGTTCTCTGCTCATGAAAAAAAAACATTTATTCCTCGTTCTGGAAAACCATGGTATTCTGCTGATCTCTGTTTATTTTCACCCTAAAAATTCCCAACCACTTCAGACCCAAGAAACCAAGTGAGGTGATTTACCTGTGTAATCAACCGCTTAAATTGGTCAATGTAGTGCCAAATAGCAACAACATTCCTGGATGTGGGTTGGGGACCCCAGCAGGCCCTGTGCCTCTCCAGTACCCCAACAAATTTGCTATCTCCAATCCCACCTGAATTTAAAATACCCAATTTGTGAGTTATGTACAAGTTCTCCACACCGCAGTCACTAGCCAAGCAGAGACCCAATCATAGGCGCACACAGAGTGGGGGTGGAGGAGACCCAATCATACGCACATGCAGAGTGGGGGTGGAGGAGACCCAATCATATGTCTATCCAGAGTGGGGGTGAAGGAGACCCATTCTTACACACACACAGAGTCTTCTAAAGGTCGCAGGTTCGATTCCCCGGTAGGACACTGCCGTCCTACTTATGAGCAAGGTAATTAAACTGCATTGCTTCAGTATATACCCAGCTGTGTGATTGGATACCATGTAAGTCGCTCTGGATAAGAGCGTCTGCTGAATGCCTGTAAAGTGAACTAAGTCACGGGCACATTGCTTGAATGACCCCTGACAGCCAACAGGGGTCACTGGAGCAATGAACAGCGCTACCCCTGCTCACCGAACCGCTCTCCCGCATACGCACTGTCACCGCAGGGCTGCCGGCCACAGACGGCACTGGCGCGAGCCGGGACCGCGGCGATCGCTCATTTTACCAGGCGAGCTACCCAGCAGCCATCAATGCGTCATCTCCACGCCATTTCTGATTCCTCTTGAGGTTCTCTCCTCAACACTACTCACGGTCGCTGTGGTAACCAGCAACCGCTGTGGAGAATTTAGAATTTGGCCTAACTTGATAGGTTTGTGTCATTGTCACATACTTACTCTATCTCTCTCTCACACATGCACGCACACACACACACACACACACATCCACACACATATGCACACACACACACTCACATGCACACACACACACAGATACACACACACACACGACTCTCCGTAACCTTGGTGATATCCCCTGTTTTCCTTTTTCTTTGATGGGGGCTGTTTTTCTGCTGGTCTCTCTGTCCGGTTTCGTCACACGGTGGTGCGATCAGATGCCATCAGACCTGACGTAACCCAAGCCCCGCCGCTGCATGCCTCAACCAACCGCGCTGAAATTGCACCAAACAAAAAGTGACTCATCGTTACAGTGAGAGGCCACATCATCACCAAACACACGGACGCCTCTCACCATCTCCTTCCTTTGTATGTGTGTGTGTGTGTGTCTGTAATCTATCTGAGAATTTGAAGACAAATGTCAAAAAGGGAGACCATCGTTGTTCTCAGTTAAAATGTTTTACATCTGAAATTGTCTGACATTTTCTGTTTTTTTTCTCCTTTTTTAAAATGTACTTTTGTTTGTGGGATTTCCCTTTACATTTAGGCATTAACAGGTCTTCTCTTATGCAACCTACACACTTACATAATTGTGACATAAATTCCAGGATGTTTTACAGAATTCAGGGCTATGTACCCTGCAATGAACAGACGCAGTGTTCCGCTCCTGGGATTTGAACCAGCAACCTCTGAGTAACACAGCCAGGGGCAGTTGTCCCATGTCATGGCAATCTGATGAAAAGAGACAGAAGAGGAGGATATGAAATATGAAATATGTGTTTGTTTCTCAGCTGGTGTTATGAAAGGACATCATTCACGGACATAGCATGAGGTTGTACTCTCACGTTCACATGGAGAGATACACTCATTCCCCAGGCTCAGTCTAAACACAAGACCCTTCACTGTGTGTGAATTATTTATGCGTTTATTTTATCTTGACAGGCAATTTTGGTGTGTGTGTGTGTGTGCGTGTGTGTGCGTGTGTGTATGTGTGTGTATGTGTGTGTGTGCGTGTGTGTGTGTGTGTGTGTGCATGTGTGTGTGCACGTGCGTGTGCATGTGTGTGTGTGTGTGTGTGCGTGTGTGCATGTGCGTGTGCATGTATGTATGTGTGTGTGTGTGTACATGTGCGTGTGCGTGTACGTGTATGTGTGTGTGTGTGTCCATGTGTGTGTGTGTGTGTGCCTGTGTGTGTATGTGCGTATGTGTGCGTGTGTGTCCGTGTGTGTGTGTGTGTGTGTGTGTGTGTGAATGAGGGGACAAATATCACTCAAATGCCCATATCTTGGATTACAAAATAAAAAAAATAAAAATTTTGTAGGGAAAATATTTTCAAAAATATGATTCCTTTTTATTTTTATTGAATTTACTGCGTAGTGTAGGTTTCATCGTTGTAGAATATGTGATTCCTTAGACGAGTACCAGAAAATTGTGCCCCCACAGGGGAAAAAATGAATTGGCAGGTCTTAGGAGGATATTTGGCTTTGCTGTGCCATGCTGTAATGGGACCCATGGTATGGGGGGGAAAAAAACATTGCCTCCATCTTTGCATCTGGGGATTTGGACATTTTGGGCTGTGTATTATTGCAGATGTTCCGGTGTGACTCCCTAAGCTCAGCACCATGGGCAGGACCTCCCTATGAGCACAGACAATGCACCCATTATGCTGTGATTGACCAACACAGACAGACAACTATACTGGACAAAACTATGAAGTTTTTTCTTTTTGTTTTTTTTTTTAAGTTCAGGATGTGGACCTCCGGTTTAGATTGTAAAACTGGCAAATGAGATGGGATGTTTTTAATGACCCTTAAAAGTTTTTGTTTAAGTCTTATGTTAGTTGGCTGAGAAATAGAACATCATGTTTGTAGTGTTCTGTTGGGTGCATGGTTGTCATTTGTATATTGATTGGCAAAATTTCCATTTATTTGCAGGAATAATTCACTTCACTTTACCTCATTTCAATACGATGCACTTACAGCACACAAAGACCCAAACTTCGCAAGATGAGGGGCGAAGTCAGCCGCCATTTTAAAACCCCTTTTATCGGCTTGAGCCATGAAAGCCAAACTGAGGCCCTGTCCACACGTATACGGATTTTTCAGAAAACGTAGTATTTTCCCCCTTCGTTAAAAAAAATCCTATCCACACGAAAAAAAATATCTTCGTCCACAGGAGAACGCTAAAACGATTGCCGCATGCGTGATACACCAATTGCCATGGTAACTGATGTGCGAGTTGACGTCGTGACGTCAGCGTTTTCGTAAAGCTCCGTTTCTCTTGTCCACACGAAGACGGAGAAACCGGAGTTTTGAAAAATCTCCACCTCGGAAGGCGTTTTCAAAACGCAGTTTTCGTGTGGACGGGAGGCCAAAACGGAGGGGAAAAAAAACTACGTTTTCAGAAAAATCCGTGTACGTGCGGACGGGGCCTGAGTCCCGCGCTGGCCAACGATCAACGTGAAATCGCGAAGCGAGGGAGCGAAGGTTTGACCACAGGGTGCGAAAAGGCGGAGGCGGTCCCTTGAACTTTGACCCCCCCCCCGGCGTCAACGAAGCGGCCGTTGCCAAGCGACACACACACACACACACAAGCAAAACTCTAACGGCAAACCAGCAGATGCCGGCGCAAGGCCCTACAAAGGCGAGCGCCGTTTGCTCAGGCCTCTCCGCGCGTTTGCCAAAAAACCGCCGCGCGAGGGGGAGAGGGCGTGTGACGCACGGTTTCCACGGGAACGAGGCGTCTCGGCGGGAAGGGGCCGAGCGAGCGTCTGCCGCTCACACACTTCACAGGAGAGATCAGTGGAGAAAAGGAATGTCCACGCAAGTGCTAAACAGCCCGACTCTCGCCGAGATGACGGCGGTTTTTTCTGGCGCTGAAAGAGCTCGCTGTTTAAGCCTTCAAGGGTTTCAAACAGTGCCTACGCTTAAGATTTCAAGTGCCTGAAACAAAGCGATGTTTCTCAAGTTCTCAAGCACTTCAGACAAAATCTTTTTGCTTATGTCTGCAAGCGCTTTAAACAATGTGTTTTTGCTGAAGTTTTCAAGCACTTTAAAATGAAGTGTTTTTGCTGAATTGTTCAAGAACTCGAAAGCTCTTGAACACTTTTTTTTTTTGCAGTTCATAGCAAACAGGTCTAAGCTTTGAGATACAGTACGTGACATTTTTTTTCATGGACACTGTTTGTAAAGAAGGAATAAGAAGCTTAAAACGTATTGAACTGAATTTGGGTCGAGGCTAAGAGATGATGGTGACTGAATTCGGGCCGCGGCGCTTGTCTTTTCAGTCAGAGCGTTTCTGAGAGAGAGGGGCGGTGTGCTCCTGGTCCATTCAGACCTTTCCCAAACGCAGCTCTCCAAAACAGCTTCACCGAAATAAAATAAAACTGAACAAAAAACTGAAACCGAATAACGAAGATCGGAGACTCGGCGCTGGAGCTGACCGTGCTCTCTTCTGCTCTCCCTCTACGCCTCCGTTCCCCGCCCACCTGCTCCTGAACACCAGGAAGCCGCGACCTCAAACAGATCTGCTTTTTATTTTTCTCTCTCTCTCTCTCTCTCTCTCTCTCTCTCTCTCGCTTGTCTCCTTGGAGAGCCCGCATTTCATCACTCGCGCGAACGAGGTTGTTCACCGCGCCGCCGCGTTCGCCCTTTCCGCACGAAACCGGACCTCCCGGCGCGTCGCGGAGGACACCGTGCGCTTGTCGGCGCTCTCCGGAGCGCGCGCAACGCAACGTTCAGAACAAAATAACCGCAATATGAACTACCAAAATGCGCTCACATTCACTTCCCCTTCCCCGCAGAAGATCATTTATTCAGCTAGATGTTGATTGAAGCTCCAGTGCACTCCTCACCGACCCTAAAAGCGTTCGGACGGCACGCACGGAGGTTCACACGGGACAGCGGCTTGGCAGCCTGCCAGGGGCACCGCCAGAGCAATCGCAACCTCGGTCACTTATTAATAACTCCGGATTTTAGCCCGTTCTGGCCTGGTCACTCCAGGGGGTTGCTGCTGCCCTCCCTGCCTTAACCGCGCACGCTCGTCTGGATGGAAGCCACAGCTCCAAACATATTCCCTTTTAACTGTGACGAGAGCACGGCCCTGAGCGAACCGTACGTTTGCCCCCCCCCACTCAGGCCCTGCACAGGATGCGTCGGGATGAAACGGACAAAAAATAGAAGAAAATTTAATTCACCAGGTCGGGACCTTCCTCTCTCTCCCTCTCTCTCACACAGGGCTCCTGTCACCATTCACAAAAACAGGCGCAGTCCAAGACCAGAAAACACAGCGCGCGGACGCGACAGCTCACAGGGCGGCTGTTCATTCACTCGTGTGTCGTTCATTAACGGTTGTTACTGCTCATTCGTTAATGCTCGTGTGCACTGCAGTCAGAGGCTGGCCACTGTGAGGCGTGCTCATCGCCCTTATGACGAACCTTCTGCTCTGACCTGCCGCTGACCCGCCTTCTCCTCGCGTTCTCAAGCAGTGTTTAAAAACGGAGGCACGGTCGCGGCGAGCGCTCGTCAAACGAGCCCAGAACTGCGCTCTCTCAACACTCCATGCCAGCTGACTGTGCCAGTTGACTGTGCCAGCTGACTGTGCCAGCTGACTGTGTCAGTAGACTGTGTCAGCTGACTGTGCCAGTTGACTGTGCCAGCTGACTGTGCCAGCTGACTGTGCCAGTTGACTGTGCCAGCTGACTGTGTCAGTTGACTGTGTCAGCTGACTGTGTCAGTTGACTGTGTCAGCTGACTGTGCCAGCTGACTGTGTCAGTTGAATCTCATTTTCCTGCAGGAGCGATGAATCAGAAGCACTTGCCTGAGGTGAGATTTGAACCTGACCCTCTCACGCCCCCCCACCCCATATTCGGAAAGAGACGTTTCTGTTTTTGTAATTTAAAGTTTTGCCGCATTGAGTGTCATAAAAACCTGTCCCGTTGAGGTCCACTGTTTCAGGGTGAGCTGCAGCGCGCATCTAGAAAACTCATCAAATCTCAGCGAAACTATCTGGATAGATAGATAGCCCTCCGGGATAAATGGAAATAAAGCTTTATATTTCATATAGTTTTGAATTAACTGCCCCATTAAAACCTCGTGAATATGAGGAATTTAGTCTGCATGGGTTGCACAGATATTCTTGAAATGAGGCTTTTAAGAGCTCATTATATTCCACGATAAGCATTGAAAGCATGTAATTAAGAACACTTAGGAACTCATTAGCTCTCTTTAAGTCATAATTATGGTGGAAATGGATGGAGGGAAATGCAGCTTTACCTCATTTTGGGGTGAAATGCCTCTTTCTAGATGAGCGTGACCTCAGGGGTCCTCAGGCCCAACAGACCTGGCTGGTAAGACAGCATCTGGCCCCTCTTCGTCATCATCACCATTATCATCATCATCATCATCAGCAGCATCATCATCTTCATCACCATCACCATCATCAGCATCATTAGCATCATCATCGCCCCATCTTCATCTTCATCATCATCATCATCATTACTGGGATAGCAGGCCTCAGTGATGGTGTCAGCACGGGGGGGCTAACGGGCTATGCTAGCGCAATGTCGTCCATCGAGGCATGCTCTGACCTCCTCCGCAGATCCGGCGACACGTTTAGCCTGGCCGCCGTCGACCTCGTCTTGCTCTGTCGGGTTGGGAGACGACAGGTCACAGCCGCAGAGCTTGCTGTCCATACGCATTACTCTTCTTCGCTTGCTAAAAAGATAACTACTCATCCGAGATGAACAGCAGGTAACACACTGCACCTACTGTGTAAACTACTCCTGGGAATATGTGCACATCGTAGCGGCATCGATGCAGCCGCGCAGAATAACGGCTGGGGAAGTGGGCTTGCAATGCCGAGGTTGCAGGTTTGATTCCAGCTGGGGCACTGCCGCTGTGCCCTTGAGCAAGGTACCTTACCTGATATTATTTTAGTCACTATCCAGCTGTTTAAATGGGTTGTATGTCTTTAAAAAAAGAAAGAACTGAACGCTGTCACATGTTTCTAAAAAACTGAATGCTATCAAAGTCATTCCAGATAAGAGCATCTGTAAAATGTCAAAAGGTAATTTAACTGATAGCAGTGGGAATCGTGTAGAAGAAGAAAAAAGAAATATTGGCACGGTCACTTTGCTCCCTAAACACAAAGTTTGATATTGAACCGCTTTTAGACTGAGTATGCATTTGTCACGGTAACCGGTTGGTCAAAATGTTTCCAAATTAAATGGTTTTTGTTGCAAGAGGGGCCATCGAAACAGCAGCCAAGGATTACGTTTCTTAAAATGTCAAATTTGCAGTAAAACCACAGGCTGCTGAACAAATGTGGATTCTTTCCCTGGCAACCTACGGAAAAACTACGGAAGCATCATGAATTCAGAGAGCTGAAACACACAGCTGCGTAACACGTTCAATGAACGAGGCGAGGTAGTGGTTTTGGCGTCTAACAAAAACAACAACGATATTTAGAAACGTTAGTAATATGCAATATTTTGCCACTCAGGTAAGCCACGCTCGCAGAGGGAGATACAGAGCTACCTGCTCTGCTCACAAGCAAGCCCTGGCTTCACCCCAGGCACTAAAATGCACCCAACATTCGAATAATTCCATATCTGAAGACAGGAAACGAATGCGTCAGCATAGTCTTCCCTGCTTACGTGTTTGTTCCCCGTGTTTCGTGCTGAAACTGGTATTGCTCTTGACCCTTTTCACTTCTCATTTGTTGCTCTTCACCGCATCTTTTTCATTCTTTTTTAACTCCTTGTCGCCCATGGATGTCTCTGGAACAGACATTTGGAACACTTGTTTGACTTTTCCAAAAAATATGTATATATTTCGGGATCTCATTTTGGGCGTCTGGGGTCTCCTGTCCCTCTCATATGTTTTTGTCATGTAAAGAATGTGGTCTGAGTTTAGGTGGCTTATTAAACCTGGACATGAGCTGTATGTCCGACCAACTGCCACTGCCTCAGTCAACTGCCACTATCTCAGCCAACAGCCACTGCCTCAGCCAACTGCCACTATCTCAGCCAACAGCCACTGCCTCAGCCAACTGCCACTATCTCAGCCAACAGCCACTGCCTCAGTCAACTGCCACTGTCTCAGCCAACTGCCACTGCCTCAGCCAACTGCCACTATTTCAGCCTACAGCCACTGACTCAGCCCACTGCCACTGCCTCAGCCAACAGCCACTGCCTCAGCCAACTGCCACTGCCTCAGTCAACTGCCACTGTCTCAGCCAACTGCCACTGCTGCCACTGCCTCAGCCAACAGCCACTGCCTCAGCCAACTGCCACTGCCTCAGCCAACTGCCACTGCCTCAGTCAACTGCCACTGTCTCAGCCAACTGCCACTGCCTCAGTCAACTGTCACTGTCTCAGACAGAAAAACTCAAAGTCCCATTCACTTCCAGTGAAAATAAACCTGCTGTCCATGACAGGAAGTTGCAGGAAGAAAGCTCCCCACTCCAATAAAAGATAAAATAAAAAAAATAACAAGAGAATTATATTCAATGAGTTCAGTAAATATTTATTTGTATGGCTCATTTTGTACAAAATCAATAAAAATTGATACAACAATATGATAAAAGAATGATTGACATTGCAAATAAATAACTAAACAAATGAATAAATAATACGTAAATACAGCAAAAAATTAAAAAGGTGTCAATGAATGTTCCTAGAGAAGTTAAAGGGAAATATATCTCCAGCACCTGTTTTGCAAAAAAATATATATTTTTCATAACCTTTCCTCGTGCGCTGAAAGCTCCTCCTGGTTTAGTGACAAAGCATCGGACTTAAGCGTAATTAGGTCACATCGGCTGTCCTTGGGTTACGCAAATGTGACTTACGGCTGAGTTTGCCATTTCATAAACCCCATTAGCGGTCCGGTTATATCGATGCGGAAAATGCACAAGAGAAACGCCGCTGGTTTGTGTTTCCGACTCACTGACCCCCAGGAGGGGAGAGGATGCAAACCCCTCTTTGACCCAGTTCAGGAAAACCGTGAAAGTTCAAACTCAGGTGCAAAGTTAATTAGAAGAGAGTGAGAGAGAGCGAGACAGAGAGAGAGAGAGAAGTCATAGGGCTTGTTAGAGCCAAATCATTTAACATGTAGGTCAGTGGCACTCTCGTTTTGTCTTGCCTGTGTGTGTGTGCGTGTGTGTGTGTGTGTACGTGTGTGTGTGTTTGTGCGTGCGCGTCATACATAAATGCTAATGTGCAGACTCATATAAGCACACACATATTAATGCAAATGCAGAGTACACACACACTAATGCTGACACACACACACACACACACATGCACACACACTGATGCTGACACACACACACACACATGCACACACACTGATGCTGACACACACACACACACTAATGCTGACACACACACACACACACACACACTGCACACACACTGATGCTGACACACACACACACACACACACAACACACACACACATGCACACACACTGATGCTGACACACACACACACACACTAATGCTGACACACACACACACAAACACACACACACTAATGCTGACACACACACACACACACACACACTAATGCTGACACACACACACACACACACACACACACACACACACTAATGCTGACACACACACACACACACACACACACTCCCAGGCCTGTTTGATTCCACCTCTGATCTGGAAGGCCGGATTGATGAGAACAGGAAATGAGCGTGTGTAGCCGGACCCCGTCCTCCTGTACTGGAGAGGATTGGCTAACATCGCTAACGTCGCTAATGTCGCTAACATCGCTAACGTCGCGCGGAGATAAGAGCATCAGAGAGCCGCACCTGAGGCGCATAGAGTGTTGACAAACAGTCCCGGAGCGCGACGGCCGATTGCAGAAATGGCGACGCGCGCCAGCGTGAGTGCGTGTGCGCGAGTGCGCGTGCGTCATCAACAGCGTCATCAAAACCAAAAGGGGCTCTTTGAAGACAGATACCATCTTTAATCCAGTACGCTTGTTTGTTTTTTTTTTTTTTTTTTTTTTTTTTCGGTTTGAGTCCTCGGGAAAGTAAATAGACAATGTGAAAGCGATACTCAATCCACCCTCTCTCTCTCTCTCGCTCTCTCTCTCTATCTCTCTTTTCCCATCTCCACCCTCCACCCAACGGCCTTCTGTTTATTATTCGTCAAAACACACCGAGGAGCCTCGGCAACTCCATCATGTGACAGCGATTAGGATCTCGTTCCAGTCTCTGCTTTTATACTTAAGCTCTCTTCACCACCATTTAAATGATCAGATAATCACAAATTTAAACAGAAACGAAGAGTAAAAAAAAAAACAACAGCAACTCAAGATTGTCTATTGGCCACTGTTAGGCAAGATCTGTCTACGTTGATTTATTTTCTGAGTGGACGCACTTATACGGGATGGATTGCACCCTCCACAACGGCTTTTTAAAAAATTTATTTGGTTCTGTACTCCACACTTTAAGATTTCTAACACAATTCACATGTGGTTAAAGTGCAGATCTGCAGCTTTTATTAAAGGATATTTGTAAATACATTTTGATTTCCCCATATAGAAATTACAGCACTTTTTATACATTACACATTTATACATCAGCATTTCAGGGCACCACAATCTGGAAGGCCCAGTCGTACCTGCTGCCCCGTCCCGTCTTCAGTGAGCCACGCCCCCTCCTCAGAACTGCGTTCTGCCAATAGCAGGGCTTCTGTTTGCCATACAGTCTAGCTGTGCTGCACAGGTACTGAATCAGAGGACTGCAGTTCACCCTCAGCTGTGCTGCACAGTTACTGTGCCAGAGGACTGTAGTTCACCCTCAGCTGTGCTGCACAGTTACTGTGCCAGAGGACTGTAGTTCAGACACAGCTGTGCTGCATAGTCACTGCATCAGAGGACTGTGCTGCACTGTCACTGTATCAGAGGACTGTAGTTCCTGCACAGCTGTCGTGGTCAGACTGTGGGGGGTCTGATCTATCAGAGGCCCAACGGACAGAATCCCTCTGTTCCCCAGGCGATGCTACAGCATGTGCATGTGTGTGCACAAGGTTTGCATGCGTGTGCATTTGGCTGATCCGCTGTGGCCCACGGCAACCAATGTGGGTGAGTTCTGTTGTCATGGAGATGTTAGCAAAAGGCAGCCACGGAGCGAGAGCAACGGCTGGTTGCTAACGGCGACGAGAGACAGCTGTTCACCTGGAACATGTAGTGGGGGGTGGGGGGTGGGGGGGGGGGGGCTTGTGTGAGTAAATTGGGGTGGCAAATTTGCCAGGATGCAAACAAAGAACCTGTCACTCCTCTGCAGCGGTGCACAATCTTTCTCAGGGTCACAGAACACTCCGCAGCACTCCATGCGTGCAGCAGCACAGACAGCACAGACAGCACAGCACAGAGAGTACAGAGAGCACAGACAGCACAGACAGCACAGACAGCACAGCACAGAGAGTACAGACAGCACAGACAGCACAGCACAGAGAGTACAGAGAGCACAGCAGCACAGAGAGCACAGCAGCACAGAGAGCACAGCAGTACAGACAGCACAGACAGCACAGAGAGTACAGAGAGCACAGCAGCACAGACAGCACAGAGAGCACAGACAGCACAGCACAGAGAGTACAGACAGCACAGACAGCACAGCACAGAGAGTACAGAGAGCACAGCAGCACAGAGAGCACAGCAGCACAGACAGCACAGCACAGAGAGTACAGAGAGCACAGCAGCACAGACAGCACAGTGACACGTAAGCTGCCCCGAGAGCACAGAGCAGAGCACACTCACGACAGCACAATGTGTACACTAAGTTCTGGCCTCTAATGATCTGCCGAGCCATGCCTACCACAACATCTATTTTAACAGTTGTTTTGCATCTATTATTTTTTTTGAGTATTTGTAGCAAGAACTGTGCGTTTTTTACTGTATTATTATTATTATTTATATTATTATTATTGCTGGTTGTTCAAGTATCTGTGAACATATTAAGAAGAAAAAGAAGAAGAAGAAGAAAAACAACAACAACTGAAGCAGAAGGTGATAAACAGCTGTAAGGTCACTCTCAGTCAGGATAAAGTCACGTTGAGAGCTCTCTTTTTTTGGGGGGGGGGGGGGCAGGGGTGCTTGGACCATGACCAAAATAAGCTTGTGTCCCTTCCCCACACTCACGCTCTCATTCCCTCTCTTTCTTTTCTCTTTCACACGCCTGCTGGGTCCCAACAGGTGGCCGATTCCCGAGTCTTACACTTCAACTTCAACATGTTGTCAACTTGTCACTCTTGCAAATTTAAAGCACAAATCATTGCGTGTGCTTTTCAGCTGCAGACACACACACGCACGCACACACACACGCACGCAGACGCACACACACGCACACACACACGCACACACACACACACAAGCACCACGAGAGTCGAGATAAACAGAGCTGGCTCCATTTGCCGTTTCGGGAGCCGATGCCGTGTCTGGTGTCGAGGTCGCGGGTCCAGCTGGGGCTCCGAGGTTTTAATTTAAAGTCCGGCTCCGTTTAATTACCATGATTACCTCCGTTCAGCTGACTCTCGTCTAAAGTGACTCACACCAAAAAAGAAACGAATTACATAACGCTGTTCCGTAGGTTTTCGACGGGAAGGGCGATTTGGCAGCGGACACTTTTAGAGCCTGCGCAAACGCAAACACTGAGGAACGCTGGAATCGACCGCGCCGTCAGCCGGCCCGACAGACGCATTCAGGCTGCCTGTCAGCGACGCCCGGTACTGATATGAAGCGCAAATCTGTGGAAGCACGACATGTTGTTGAGTCAGGGCTGTGTGTGTGTGTGTAAACCTGGACCACACCGGGACACTGTGTGTTGTTTATAAAGATTTTATGCATCGTGTGGACTGTTTTTTGGTGTCCTCAGGGTGGATGTGTTGTACCGAACCCATCCAGAGAGTTGCAGAGTTTTATTTAGAACTGCGTTTTTTCTACCCCCCCCCTTCCCCCCCCCCCCCCCACACTCGAGCGAGAGCGATGACTCACAAGCTAAAATGTGTCACGTGACGGGCTCCATTAGCTCCCAGGCAAAGATGAGAAAGAGAGAGCTGGATTAGGCACCCCAATTCACAGCCCGTTAGATAGTCGCGACTTTTGACGTGAAAACAACACACTAATGGAGCTACTTACCAATCAAACGTCTGTTGTGTTTAGGGATTACAGACGCGCCCTAAAACTCCTTAGGGCGTGGTGGGTAGCACCGTTGCCTCACAGCAGGAAGGCCCTGGGTTCCGGCCCCCGCCCAGACGCTTCTGTGTGCAGTTTGCATGTTCTCCCCGTGTCCCCGTGGGTTTCCTCCGGGTACTCCGGTTTCCTCCCACAGTCCAAAGACATGCAGGTTAGGCTAATTGGAGACTCTAAATTGCCCCTGGGTGCGCTCCTGCCATTGCCCTTGACCAAGGCACTGGCATTGGAACTAGAGTTGGTCCCCGGGCGACGCGTAACTGTGAATATTAAGTAACAAATACTGTGCTACTTTAAAACAGTTTGTGACAGAATTCTACATAAAAGCATTTGCACGATTCGGAGCACGTCATTGGGCAATCAATTCAGGAGTTAGCATATTGGGTTATGTGTATTGGCATACTACACAGTGTCCGCTAGCTAGCTGGCTACCATGCTGTATTAGTGTGTGAAAGGGAGCTACCACTCCTAATCGCAATTACAGCAAACACACTTTTATATTTTTTAACAAAAAGGGGAGTATGGAATAAATTAAAAGATAGATATCATTTAAAATAATTAGCAAAACTGGAAAAATGCTGTTGATACCATATGACCTTCCAGTTTATATTTAAAATCTATTTTGGCCCCATACCCCTCAGTTCCAGTTTACATTTTATTACTTTAAAATCAAATCACTGAGCAGACACTCTCAGAGATACTTGCAAAATTGGGGGACATCAGTGTTAGTAAGGTGGGGGTCAGAACCTATTTGGTGCCCAATGCTAAATTCCAAGTGGTGCCCCCCCCCCCCACCCACCCAAGCTACCACACAAAAAGGAAACGTGCTGCCATGTTCTGAAATGATGCAAATTCAGAAACACAACAAACAAAACAAATACTGCACAGGAGAATGGGGAAAGGATGGAGACGCTTACCGAACCAGGACCACAAACTGCACACACTGTGCCACCCTTAGCAAGTTGCTGCCCTAGGCAACTGCCTATATTGCCTGGGACAGCTAAAAGAGTGCACAAGCTGTTCGTCTTGCACAAACCCCTGGATATTAACCAGTGCTCTTAGGACAGAGCGTGGTGTTGGTTAATCATATAGCCGACTGTGTAAATCAGTTTACACGTAAGATATGCAAAGTTCAACCATGTAAGGATGTCCGCTAACTAACGTCAGTTTACTCATTCACCCAAAAAATGGACAATTTCCAGCTGTGAAAAAAAATGGCTCTCCGGTTGAGCGAGTAGACTTCCTCTCTAGATCGAGCCCAGTAGAAAAACAAAAAAAAAATGGCTCTCCGGTTGAGTGAGTAGACTTCCTCTCTAGATCGAGCCCAGTAGAAAAACAAAAAAAAAAGGCTCTCCGGTTGAGTGAGTAGACTTCCTCTCTAGGCTTTAATTGAGTCCAGTAGAAAAACAAAAAAAAAATGGGTTTAATTTTCTCACAGTCCGTGTTGCTGACCCCCTTGTGTGGAATTACCTGATCTGCGCAAATTTGTCCGGACTTTACATTACATTACATTACATTTATTTGGCAGACGCTTTTATCCAAAGCGACGTACAAAAAGTGCATTTCATGGTCATAGACAACTGCTAAACACAGGTTCAGTAAGGTACAATACTTATTTTGTACAGCTATTTCTAGGCAAGAACACAGTTTAGTTCACACAGTGAACACTATTCTGACCTAACCTCTGCAAAGCCAACTAGGCAGAAGAATACAAATTACCAAAAAGTTCTGGGATGGGGCAACATGTAACAAGTGTCATGAAAAAAGGGGGGGGGAGAGATTTAGAGTGAAATATACAGCGTGGTGGTGGTTAGTCTAGGTATAGTCTGAAGAGATGAGTCTTCAGGCCACGGCGGAAGATGGGTAGTGAGGGGGAGGTTCGGAGAGGGACGGGGAGTTCGTTCCACCACTGGGGAGCTAGGGTGGAGAAGCTCTGTGATCCCTTTGGGCGGGTGGGAGGGGTTACGAGGCGCCCTGCTGCCACAGAGCGGAGTGGTCGAGCAGGCACATAGAATCGAGTCATGTCCTGCAAGTAGATGGGGGCTGTCCAGTTGACTTTTCTGCAGACAGAAACAACAGCAGATCTGATCGCCTTGCTTCGTGGTCGCCATGCACGGCCTAGCTTAGCATCGCGGACAGGGCCTATCCACCATGTGTTTGGGGTGGGGGGGGGGGTAGGGAGAAGGGGGCGAGGTTGGGGGTTTGGGTGGTGGGGGGGGGAGTGAGGCTGAATAAGTGTGCGTGTGTTGAGCAACTCAGGGCCGTGTTCAGGAGGAGCGGAACGACACAGAGTGGTTTCTAAAGGAAGACAGAGCAGCACCAAATGCGGCATGTTCCGGATGCGTCCGGATTGCAAACCAACAACTAACACGTGTGCCTTTGCTTTAAATATGCCACTCACTGCTTTTTGGATTTTTAAAAAAAAAATATGATAACCATCATCGTTGTTGTTGATGTCAAAACACTGACACACTTGACATTAGCCACTTACCACCAGCCCCCATCTGATGTTTTGCTGTATGACATCATTTTATGCTTAGTCATTTTTCTTTCACTGTATATGCATGTAAGTGTACACCCGCCAAGGGACCACAGGAATGTCCCGCACTGCTGAATCCGTCACAGCCGCCAACTTTCCGAATATGTTCGTTCCCAAGCACTACCCTGCTTAACTAAACGAAATACAGTAAGTGAGAAAACTAAACAACTTAGGACAGTTTGAAAGCAGCTGCACGACATTCTTTTGTGGAAGAAGCCAAACTTTTGTCCGAAGCGGATTTCCGTCCCCCCGGGCTTTGATGCCTCCAGAGCTCGCTGTCAGTGATTCCCAGGACAGGCAGTGTGAAGCTCACTATTCCCCTGTATGATGTCATCATCATTCCCTGCTGCGAGTCATCGAGATGCCCGGGAAACCCCAGCTGGTTTGTAGTTCACACAAACAACGTAATCGGAATGTTATGGGCTGCCATTTGTTCGTCTGGGGGAAGCTAAACAAACCATACCGAGCCTCTGACCAATGAGGGCAGCGTTGCTAACCAACACAAACAGGAGAGAGGTATGACATCGAGAAAAGACAACAAAGAATCAAGGATGTTTATACGTATTGAAAAACAGCAGGTTAAAAGTCAATTACTTGGTCAGTTTTATAAAAATATACATTTTTAAAAAACTGTGCAACAATTCTGACAATGATTTAAGAAACAAAGCTCTCTGTATTTAAAAAGCTTGCCCCACGCGTGCTTTCTGCGATGTTAGTGCGCTTTAATGCTTTATTCCTTGGACTGCTCAACAGAGCAGTTATTTGAGCTTATTTTCACATCTAAATTTATTTATTCAGTTATTTATCCATCCATTATCAATGCCCGCTTATCCTGGCCAGGGTCCATCCATTATCTATACCCGCTTATCCTGGGCAGGGTCCATCCATTATCTATACCCGCTTATCCTGGGCAGGGTCGCAGGGGGTGCTGAAGCCCCTCGCATCGTGTATTGGGCGAGAGGGAGGAATACACCCTTGACAGGCCATCAATCTATCGCAGGGCACACACACCATTCACGCACACATTTAGAGTCTCCAATTAGCCTGTCTGCATGTCTTTGGACTGTGGGAGGAAAACGGAGCACCCGGACGAAACGCACACAGACACGAGGAGATCATGCGAATTCCACACAGAAAGGCCCTGGCCAAATTCGAATGCACGACCTTCTTGCTGTGAGGCGACAGTGCTACCTTTGTTAATTAATTCATTCATTCATTCATTTTTTTATTCTTCTTTGTGTATTTGTTGACGGGTATAAATAATGGATGGATAAGTAAATAAATGAATTTGGATGTGAAAAGAAGCTTAACTGCTCTCTTGAGCAGTCCAAGCCAAAAAAAAAAAGCATCAGTTGATGATGGTTCAGTTGGGCGGCCGGTTTAAAGGGTGAAGACAGCGTGAATGTCACAGACCCGGAGCCACGTGCGCAGCGAAACGTGAAAGGTCTGATTTATCTGCAAGACCAATGAAATGTCAAGTGCCCTCTGATGTGTGCACGTGCACCTCTGCATACCCCCCAACATGCAGACATGCTCCATGCGCACAGGTCTGGACAGACACGCGTGCACTCTGTCTCTTTTATTTTCAAATGAAAATCTAAATTGGCATACAAATTTGGAACCAGTCCAAAGTAAACAAATGCTGAATATCTCTTCTTATGAGAATTAATGGGGATTTTTATCAAGCATTAACAAACGATATGAAGAATTTCCTTTTTTATAATACAATTATTTTTTCTAAAAAGCTATTCTATAATTTACACAACAGTAATAGCTTTTATTGTTTCGCATTTGCGTCTTTATATTAATAACATTACAAACACCGTGTGAAAGTCCTGACACCTAGTCGACGTCATAAAGTGACGCATATTGATGATGTACTGTGTGCGCGCCATTCAGATCAAAAAACAAAATCATGGCGACGGTTACGGTGAAGCAAGAGCCTGAGGATGAAGACTGTTCTTTACTTCCACTGGTCCACGACATAATTAAATGGTAAAGTGGCAGCAAAACCTCTCGTAAAACGTGTTGCTGCTTGATGTGTTTCATAGCAAATCAACACTTTATTTGTTAAGCGTTCGATTGCGAACGGTATTGAGAACACAGCGGACCCGGACACAGCTGTATAACAGTTATATGATGTTGCCCACACTGTGTAAAAGAGTTCGCTGGACGGATGCGTTAAATTGCGCTCGTTTTAAGAAACACTTAATGCGTTTCTATTCATCCCCGTGTGTTGTATTAAGGGTTGGCTACTAATCTGAGCATGATGCTAGCGCTAACACGATATGGTGGTACCGAAGCTAGTTCACTGTCTTTGGCTAAAGCGACCGTGGTTTGTCTGGAACTTATTGTTTGGTGAACTGGATGGTTTCTGTCGTTGCCTACATTACACCACAGACTAGGTGCTTTTGTGATCGAACTTCACAAATCATATGTTTATGAGACCCTCGTGGATGTTTTTTTTCCGGCTTGTGATTGCTGGTCGTTTAGCTACTATGCTGCCATGAATAAAAGCGCACGGGTCGCAGCTGAACGGGTGCGAGAAAGCATTTCAGGCTGATTCAGTCGAACAGTAGAGCCTGATTTTAATGAAACGCACGATTACAAAAAGGTTAGAGCGCACAAACGAGAACTCAACCGCCCAGTTAATGTTAGTTGCCTGTTCAGGCTAGTTTTCGCTGCACGCACAGTGAGATAAGTTGGTTTCACTTGACGTGCTGTCCGATTTCGAAACGTTAGCTAGTGACGCAACAGAGGTACCACCTTGCTCTAAATGACCGCTGAGGTTCGTAAGCTGGGATGTTCGGGTTACAAAATCAGCGCCTTACGCACTCTGCTGTTGAGTTTTGACCCATCTCTACGTAATGCGTTTTTTTTCTCGTACTGGCCAAGGGATGAGTGCGTTTTTATCTTTCTTTAGTAGACCTTATGACATACGTTTTTCACCTGACTAAAACCTACAGGAATTAAAAGGAGCTATCTCCAACGCAGATTCAGAAGTGGCTACCGAATAAAAACGAAAACAAAAAAACGAAAAGTTATAAAATGGACAACATCTGAGCAGGTTGTTGTGGGAAGTGGAGTCCCACAGGAACGAGTGTCTTATCGTTTTATAAATGGCCTTGGCAGTGACGTTGGGCGCAAGATGGGTAAAATCAGCACTGATAGGCTCCAGAAGAGACGCAGAACAGTTCAGAAGGCGATGAGCTGTTGCAGGAACATTTTGAATGAGTTGTAGCGATAGGCACACTTAGAATTAGCAGGGGTGCAGCGGTGGGGGGAGGGGTGAGAGCGGAGTACTCAAACATAAGCCGCGTTTCCACCAAAATTACCCGGAACTTTCAGTCCCAGGAACTACTTTACCAGGAACTAAAAGGTTTCTTCGGCCAATGGTTGTCTGCGTTTCCACCGGGGTCTAAAGTACCGCGAAGATTAGGCAAATTAGCCCACTGACGTTGTCATCGGTCCATCTGTCATATGATTTCTTCTGTAACGCCATACTACCACCGAAGTAGCCTACATTATTTTCTAATAACCGGGACAGCCCGAGGGGGTTTATTCCACTTATATACAACGGGTTACCAACAATGACTATATATGGTTACTTTTGTATTTATTGATTTTCATATATCCTCTCAAACACATTAATTAACAGCAGAAAACATGCACACGTTGTAAACAATTTGCTGTTTTATTACTTTCTCGTCGTCAATTCCATATAGGCTAATCCCAAAATGACAAGAATAGAACGAAAACTCGGACTTGCGTGAAAATGTAAATTAGTAGTGGTACAGCCACCGTTTGCTTTCCTTCGAAGTTACTGCTAGCCGAGCAGCGAAGTGTGCCCTCCAGATGCGAACCATGCACCATAAATGAGTCCATAGTCTTCCTGGTCTTTTCGTGGAATTGAAAAATGGCAGTAAAATTGAGTAAAATTACGGCAGTCTGAAAAAGCTAAAGGGAAGATTACTAGAATTAACCTGTTATTTTACCCGGATAAAAAGTGCGGAAGGTGATTTCCAGTTTGCTTGTACTGTATCACCAATGTTAATTATGCAGAACTACCGCATACCTCACATAACTGTATCAAACGTTTTGAGTCAATTACAACGGGCTAACAAAGAAAATCCGGAAGAAAATATTCAGCAACCGAATTAATCCGTTTGAATGTTTTGGTAGCCTACCTAATATGCTGTCCCACCACGAATGCTTAGCATTTTATAAAACGAATACTAAAGCAAGAAAAGAACAGAAGAGCACACGTTATAATTCCAAGACGTTGACAGGCTATAACCAAAAGTAGGCTACTGCGCCGCATAACATGCAGTTATTATGAAAATAAATTGGTTTGCCGCTGCATATTTTCAAACATGGCGGGTAATGGCGGAAAATAAATACAACACAAATGCTACGAGTACTCGACCAATCAGAAATGTTCAGCGCTGCAAGCTCCACCCAAAAGGTTCCTGTACTTTCGGAAAGTACTACCCCCCGAGCAGGAACGTTTTGGGGGGTAAAACAAAGCCCCCAGAACTAAATTTAGACCCTAGTTCCTGCGGTGGAAACGCACTGAGTTCCTCAAAAGGTTCCTAGTTCCGGGGTATAGTTCCTGCGGTGGAAACGCGGCTATAGACACTAACTTAGGCCTAATCCATTAAAAACATTGTTTAATTAATGATGACAAGTAACCTCGTGTATTGTTTGCATTTTTAAAAATTTAACTCTGCATTTTTGGTGGTTGAAACACTTAAAGGACCATACCAGTGTTACTACATGTCATTGTCAACATCGGCCACATAGTTTACATAAACCTCGACCGTTTTTCCCAAAATTGCTTTATTTTTGAGATATCGTGTTTGTTCACGTTTTGTCCAGACAGACGTCATTCACGGCCATTCATGTTCAAACGGTGTGGAAAAACACTGTACGAGACTTGAAAGTTTCTAGGTATAGGTAATTCACCATTTTGAAAATCACTACACCGTTTATTTTATCTAAAATTACTGTATTACAAGCCATTCTAATTTGCACATAATACTAAGTTCAAGAGCGTCTCATTTAGGCGTACGCCGGCCTCAATAACAAGCACAAGCATCGAGGTCAACGATTGGCTGAAAGTTACACTTCAGACTTGTCCCTTTACCGCTTCCTGGTTACAAAGTCCAATCAGAGCCAGCCAGAGGCGTTTTGGCCAATGGGATGCGCGCAAGGAAACGTGTGTTCCTTGCGCAGAAACTAGAAACAGAGGGTGCTTGTTATTGAGGCCGGCGTACGCCTAAATGAGACACTCTTGAACTTGATATTATGCGCGAATTTGAATGGCAGTGTTTACTCAGGATTACAGGCCAGTGACGTGCTGAGATTTTGACGTCTATATGGCGCAGTTTGCATTTCTTGCATACAGTCCACGTCGTTGCTTGGTCACACCTTGCTGCGTACAGGCCACGTCGTTGCTTAGTTACCCCTTGTTGCGTACAGTCCACATCGTTGCTCGGTTACCCCTTGCTGCGTACAGTCCGTCGTGCCGGTACCTTGCGCGTACAGTCCACGTCGTTGCTCGGTTACCCCTTGCTGCATACAGTCCACGTTGTTGCTTGGTCACGCCTTGCTGCGTACAGTCCACGTCGTTGCTGGGTTACCCCTTGCTGCGTACAGTCCACGTCGTTGCTTGGTCACGCCTTGCTGCGTACAGTCCACGTCGTTGCTTGGTCACGCCTTGCTGCGTACAGTCCACGTCGTTGCTCGGTTACCCCTTGCTGCGTACAGTCCACGTCGTTGCTTGGTTACCCCTTGCTGCGTACAGTCCACGTCGTTGCTCGGTTACCCCTTGCTGCGTACAGTCCACGTCGTTGCTCGGTTACCCCTTGCTGCGTACAGTCCACGTCGTTGCTGGTACCCCTTGCTGCGTACAGTCCACGTCGTTGCTCGGTACCCTGCTGCGTACAGTCCACGTCGTTGCTCGGTTACCCCTTGCTGCATACAGTCACTTTGTTGCTGTCACTTGCTGCGTACAGTCCCGTCTTGGGTTACCCTGCTGCGTACAGTCACGCGTGCTTGTCACGCCTTTGCTGCGTACAGTCCACGTCGTTGCTTGGTCACGCCTTGCTGCGTACAGTCCACGTCGTTGCTCGGTTACCCCTTGCTGCGTACATCCACACGTCTTGTCACGCCTTCCTGCGTACAGTCACGTCGTTGTCGTTACCCTGCTGTACGGCCACGTCGTTGCTTGGTTACCCCTTGATGGGTACAGTCCACGTCGTTGCTTAGTTACCCCTTGCTGCGTACAGTCCACGTCGTTGCTCGGTTACCCCTTGCTGCATACAGTCCACGTCGTTGCGGCCGAATCTCCCCAGGTTGTTAGCCGGGTCTGGTGCCATTACTCATATTAATCAGCTTGAATGCACTCAGGTGTCTCCCAACAAACGTCAGTGCCTCTGAATAAGAGTCTGCTAAAACGAGTGTGATGTAATGGCTGTGATGTAATCGTATAATGGTTTAGGGAGCTAGGCTTGTGACTCCCAAGCTTGCAGGTTTGAATCTCGAGGGTTACGGTCAGTAAGTTTTTGCGCTGTCAGCGTCATTTTGGTTGTGTCTGCATGATGTAGGCTAACAGGATTGCGTTAGCCGGATCATATGTATTGTTAGTTTCTTACTCTGTTGGATTGTTTTGGACCATATCGTCACAAAATTTGTGATATTGCCAAATATCAAGCTGTTGTCTCAGGCGAAATTGTATCATATCGTGGTGAAGTGTAAATTTGGTGGTTTGATTTTCGGGAAGTGAGGGGGGGGGGGGTACTGCTGTTGTACCCTTGGACAAGGAATTAAACCTGTACTGCTGCAGTGAAATATCCATCTGTATTGACTGCAATACGGCACTCGAGGCCGTGCCGTGTGGGGAATACACTCACGGCTGCTGGGGAGTAGTTGGGCATGACGCATTGCAGAGAGCCAGCAGACCTCTGTAGCCATGACGATATTCACGATACAGCACGGCCTCCTGTGCCGTATTGTTGTTATAAAACCGTTATAACATGTAGAAACAATTAATGACACAGCATTTATTTCTCTTTTATATAATATTTGTAAGTGACGGTTTGTGCGCTTTTTTGAGTGATACTGTTTCCAACTGTTACTGTGGCGGTTTTACAATCACTATAGAACGCGGTCTCAGCCAATCGGCATCCAGGATCGAAACAACCCGTTTTGTAATGGACAGCAGGAAAAAACTGCAAACTGTGTTCAGTCGCTGTGGATAATGGCGCCTGCTGAATGCTAACTGTCTGTCTGTTTGTCTGTCTGGTTGGCTGGCTGGCTGTCTGCCTGCCTCCGTTCTTCTCCCTCCAGCATGGACAAGGACAACCAGGAGGTGCACCAGGAGCTGAGCAAGCTGAAGACCAAGATCCAGGAGGCGCGGGAGCAGATCGCCGGGATGCCCGGCATCGACCTCAGCCCGGAGGAGCAGCAGAGGCGGCTGCGGTTGCTACGGGAACAGGTCCGCACCAAGAACCAGCTGCTGCAGAAGTACAAGAGCCTGTGCATGTTCGACATCCCCAAGGCGTAGAGCCGCGCGGGGACACTGTGCGGGCGGCAGTTGCTCCTATGCCTGGCTGTGAGCGGATGCACGCCTGACGGACACACCCCAGGTGGCACCACCCCTGGATGGACTCGCCCTAGACCGGTGCGTCTGGAGATCAACTGTCCTGTAGCACGCCCTCATTCAACAGCTGGAGCAGGGCTGCCCAACCCTGTTTCCGGAGATCTACTGTCCTGTAGGTTTTCCACTCCAACCCTAATTTGGCACAGCGTATTCTACGACTTAGCAGTTCGATGAGATCTCCAGCTGTCGAATGAGATGTGCTTTGTTAGGATTGGAGTGAGAACCAACTGGATGGTAGATCCTCAGGAACAGGGCTGGGCACCACTGCCATAGACGGACGTGACCTAGGTACACACGTCTCAAGATGGACAAAGATAAGCCTTGCAGACCTGCTTCTGGAGAGCACTGCTGGTTGTTTTTGTTCTCAACTTAAACCAGTTCAGACCCAGTTAACCAGACCAGGCGAGTTAACCCTTTTGAAGAGTAGTTTTTTTTTTTTTTTTGGAATGTTTTATTCAGTGAGTCAGTGTTCTAGAACTCCATTGCTTTCAGTGGCCAGTAGTAATTGTGATATCAGCGTAAGAATGTTCGGTTGAGAACATTCTACTCTCATACATGTGAACTCACACTTTAAAGGGTTAACTCAGGACCTGGGGTGTAGATATGTGAACTACAGAAATTGGCTGTGTTCATGTAGTGCTGTTTTTATTATCACGGAGTGCTTTACAGTGAAAAGAGGGAACCTCATGGTTCAACCAAACCCCCCCCCCCCCCCGTCTGTCCCCCTCCACCAACCGTGCATGTGGTCCAGCTGCAAACCTGCTGATGTGCTTCACCAGTGTCTCTTTCCAAGTGCTGGATGAAGAAGAAGAAAAAAGAAAAAGCGCTCTTAGAGGATTTACTGTTTTATGTGAACAAATATGGTACTGTTTTCTTTATCTGTTTCTTCGCTGCCCCTGAGGCACAAGTCGGTCGGGTCATGTGGATAAACCAGCCCTTTTCTACGAGATTTACATGAGAAAAGTTTCCCTCTTTTTTTTTTTTTTTTTTTTTGGTAAGGGCCCTTTTTGTATCTTTCTAATGATGTATTTATCGTACAATGCAAACTAATAAAGTAGCTAAAGCTTAACCAGTTTTACCAGAGGCTATCTTCGATGTCTGAGGTCACTATATAAAATGGATCAGTATATACTGGTCAGGCGCATTGGCGATTGTTCTGGAGTTACTCTTCCATTATGTTAAAGCGTCGGTGTAACTTTGATGCGCACTCCAGTTATATAACCCTGGATGCGTTTCCTTCTCGGCTATCCTGTATATTACGGTGAAATGCACATTGAGATTTTCCGACTCGCATTTCCACCAGAACAACCTATAGAACCGTCAGAGATACGGTTTGTGATGCGCGCTTAATGCCTTTGAAGTTATAACGTACTGTAAGCTGTGCACGAGCCTTTACGCGTGTGTACTAGCATTAAAAGTATCTTTTCAAATACATTAGGAGGGTCGACCAGTACACAGAATTTAAATAATCCGATTTGACTGACAACGGCGCACGAGCGATTCTCTCAATCACGTTTGCTGTTTGAACACTGCTGAAGGTTTACTATTTGATTGGTGCGCGTTGCTGCCTCTGCAAACTACAATACAGATATCACTCATTTAATTCTGGCAATCTGAAGTATGATGGTTCCGTTTGCGAAGTGTATTTCGAATGTTCCTTTCGGTTATAAACATGTAACCGTATATGGTCTCTTTTACTGCAGTGTAGGTACTGTATATATGCGTGCATGCGCGTGTGCAAGTGCGTTTTTCCGTAGTCCGTCACGTCTCAGACCTCAAACGCCCAGCATCCTCTGCTCATCCTAGCAAATGTGCCTTGAGAAAAAGGTTATTTCACTTAAACTAGCTGCGCGTTTCAACGTGAGTAAGCAAGACAAGTTCTGAACTTGCCTTTTAAAACGGATAACCAGGTATTTGAGTTCAGCCCTGCCGAGAGCGGACATAACAGAGTATCGGTATTTCATTTACAGTGAGATGAAGTACAAAATGATGCAACAGATTTTTATTTTTACATTTTTTATTTTAGAAAAGGTCAACGTTGACATAATAAATATACATTCACGATGAGATTTGTTCAGGTTGCAACAAACATTCAAGTTCAGTGTTATAAAATATATATATACATAGCCTATCACAAAATGTAAACAGTAGTATTCCGGACATTGCACTCCACCCATGGAGTTTCACCTGTCAGCAAAGGCAGATAAAGATTTTTTTTAAGAACACATTTTACACCATGTTGGAAAGAGTGTCAGTTGATTTCTTTAAGCCACATCACATTTCAAGCGGTCTGTACCCCACAGAATAATACATTCTCGATTAAAGTCTGGTATCACGCGCGCAACAGTTTGGCCAGGCGTCTCACGATTCATGCCGGAGAGTTTAGCCCCTTGTAAAACGCACGGCGTCTTTCGGCATCCCAGTTCTCCCGGTTTTCGCTTTCGCGCCACGGGAAGCGGGAACAACCTCTCGCGCATCAGGCATCAAGTCTACGCCAGCACGGCTTCGGCGGTCTGAATAGGAGGTTCTCGTGCACTGCCGAGTCCTGGTTCGGTTCTAGCTGATGACACACCGCTCTTTGTCCTTCCCCTGACCGCCGCCAATCGCCTTCTCTTTTATGTACATCAAGTCGCTGTGCACGCTGGGTCGTCGGGCGAAGGGCGCCACGATCCCATACGCGTCACTGTCTTTGAATTTCTTGTTTTTGATTGACTTTCTGCTGTGAAGCATGTCGCAGTACTGCACCGAGACCTTGCGGTGCAGGTCCGGGCTCATCTCGTGCGGCAGCTTGGCCATGGTGAAGAGAGCCTGAAACATTTTGTCCACGTTAGTGTTCCTCTTGGCCGAGATCTCGAAGTAGGCACACTGCTGGTCCCCGGCGACCAGCTGTTCGATCTCCTCCCTCTGGATCTCCCTGTAGAACTCTCGATCGCCCTTGTTCCCGCAGATCACCAGGGGGACGTCTACGTTCTCTTTAGTCTTGTTTTTCAGGCAGGATTTGGTCTCGAAGATCTGTTGCTTCAGGCGCTGTACTTCCCGAAAAGACTCCCTGTTGTCCAGACTGAACACCAGTATAAAGACGTCGCCTGCGGAGAAGGAAAACAATGTTTTATTAAAAAGACTGTTTCAAAAAATGAAATCTTTGCATCGATTTTTGCAGCAAACCTCGGGGTGGTTTAAAAAGCAACAACTGTGCACAACTTAGGAAAAAGTGGCAAATGGTTGTGTTCGTTGCTTGTCTATCAGGAGCAAAGACCGTAAAACTGCATGTAGTTTTCTTTTTCGATTTTGGCAAAAAAAGAAGAAAAGACGCTTACCTGTGAGTATGGACAGCCTTCTCATTGCGGGAAAGGGATGGTTTCCGGACGTGTCCAGCAGGTCTAGTTGGTAAACTTCCCCCCTGATGCTGTAGAATTTCCTGTGAAATTCTTCAATGGTCGGCGTGTACTGGTCCTCGAACCGGCCGGTGAGAAACCGGGACACGATAGCCGTTTTTCCAACTTTTGTGGAACCCAGAATTACCATCCTGTAGCAGTTTTTAGCCGGTATGTCAAACTCATTCTCAGAGGGCGTCATTTTCTTAATCATTTTGGAAAATAGTTGCTTTGATTTGGGGATGTGTAGAACGCGTTGAAATATACGAGCGAGAGAGGTAGACGAGAGTCGACCTCCTACTTTTTTTATTCAACTGAGTATCCCGAGATCTCCCGCTGCTGCTTTAGCACTGTGGCCGTTCTGAGTCCGACTGCGCAGCGGGCTGGATATTTAAGCAGAACTGTGACCACTCCTCCACGGCGCGTCACGGGTACGCAGCGCCCCGGAGCGCGAGAAGTGGTGGTGGGGGGGGAAGTAACAGGTGCTCGGCTGGCTTTTGCGTCAGGATCTGAGCAGCCTGGAACACCGGAGCCGCATGTAAAGCACACGGAGGAAAAATCCGAAGATAAACAGTTCTTTCACGTTCAGCGCGGGCTCTCTGTTTCCAGAGACGAGGCTGATTCTCGGATTGCTCAAAATTGTGTGCGTGCACGTGTGCGTATTTAAATGCATGCATGCAAATATAGAATATTCGGGTAGGCTATTACTCAGTGCACGACTTTGCATTTTTAGACTTCGGACTTCAGTGTTTAGTAATCTCCTGGAGGATTAGTGCTGAACAGTTTCCCCGTCATCTTGCACAACGCTAGTAGATCTTTAATTTGGATAATAAGGGAAGAATACAAACAAGACGCTGTCAAAGTTAATGTTTCTTGATGCACATCTGGCGCAATGAGATTCCCGAGCGAAAAAAACAGTTGAACAGACTAGAGTTAATTTTCAGAGCTTTCTGAAGTGGAAGTCGGAAATACAGAGTTACTGATTAATTAAATCAGCGGAACAAATACTGTTGTTGCTGCCCTCGTTACCATTCCCTGTTGCACCGCTATTATTACTAACAATAGACATTACATTACATTACAGGCATTTGGCAGACAATAGGAGGTATTTATCACCGTTATTCGGTTCGAATACAGCTTTCACTGAGTAATCCAGAAGGAACTAGACGTAGGGTAACTCATACGATTAATGCATTTGAGAGAGAGAGTGCAATGAGAAAGTGTGTGCATGTGTATAGATTTCTGCTTTCCCGTTCCACGTGAGGGCGCTGGACTCTGATATTGGCTCGCGGAAGACTTTAGTCCGAGTTCAAAGAGCCCGAAACAACGGACGTAAAACAATACTCATAAATTCATGCTATCCATCTCGACAAATAGAAATGCTTTCAATACTTGTCCAGCCAGACATTAATGTGCCAGGTTGGATTATTTTAAATGAATCAAACATTTCTTTTTTTGAAACCTGAACATTTTGAAAATGTATTTTTTGGGTATGGGCTATGATGTATACACCTCATCAGTCAGCTAGGTGGCCATGCGTCTGGCCGCACGGGAGTCTAACTTGTTTTGGCAACGTTTTGCATTTCGAGAAAATGAAATACATTTTGTGTATAAACACAATCTACAGCAGTGGTTTCCAACCTCAGTCCCGTATGCTGGTTTTCCATCGAACCACGGTTGCATCCCAGAATCTTAACACGCTGTTGGTTTTTCTTAATTAGGTGCTTTTCATGTTTACAGGGGATTCTTTTACATTTAAGCCACATTATGTCAGAAATGCATATGCATTCCACGAATAATAAAAGTAGCATATGCACGCCGTGCCATACTGCAAACACTTGCATAGAATCAGGTAAAATGTAATTTAATTTATCATATTAAAGACTGAGGTGAATCAATAGGCTCCTAATAGGTTAAAGTGTGGACACGTGGCCACTAAAACTAACTATTTGGTAGACAGTGAAGAACTCAAAGACAAAACAAATGAGAAAGAGCAAAACCTGCAATGTGTTAATACGTTTATGAAAAAAAAAATAATAATAATTTAAACATGTGACCTAATTATGAGCCTATTGATTCACCAGTACTTAATAAGCACAATGTGAACATGGGACGTTTATCCCCCATGACATGCACTGCTATTTCAGACATAATGTCCCATAAGTGGGAAAATAATCTCTATACAAACAAAAAGCACCAAAAAAAAAAAAAAAGAACATATTTTTACAAATTCTGAGATTGCAGTTATGGTTGGAACAAAACCCCAGAACACACAGGGGCCGAGAACCACTTATCTAGAACAGCAAAATGTGTCCTTCACTGACATTTACTCTACATGCATTTTACAAACGGGAAAAGCACGTACATTCACAGGCTAGGCCGACATATAATCTAAACCCTTAGTTGAAAACTCACGGATCAAATCTTCTGCGAAGGGAAAAAAAAGCTCATTTACGCTTGAATGACTAGGCCTACAATACGCCGGGTAAATGCATTACATTTATTCATTTATTCATTTAAAACATCTAACCGTTAGAGACCCTGAAAATACCCGCGTGTAACTATGGACGCCGTTCTCAGTCGCCAGGAGATGTTTTTAAAAACCGGAGGGTCAGGCCACACATTACGTTAAAAACAGTTATCACAGGGAATAGACTTTGGTAAATTTTTTTTAAAAATGACCAATGTACTCCTTGATTGGTGGAGCTCTTCTGTGATTTCTATGTGATAGGCGATGACACCAATGTCCTGTCTTAATTCTATTATCCCTGAGTCTCTTCATTATCCCACAGTCTCACAGTTCTAACCAGCCTTACTACCATTCTTTAGACCATTGGAAAATATAACGATAATAATAATAATAATATACATATATGTATATATATATATATATATATATACTCCAGTAAAGCTCTTTTTGATTAATGTAAAAATTAATCAAATTAATGTAAATTGCAAAAGAAAATGTTCTATTGTGGCCAATATGCAAAGCACAATTCATATGGGCATCTAAAGAGCTAAAGTATTTGAATGCACATTTGACCCGGGTCTGCCAATCTTCATGCATGCACACAAGCACACACACACATGCACACACCCGCAGACACACATGCACACACACACACACAGCCCAGAACAGGTGACTCACGATGACTGATTACCATTACACAGGTACACAGGATTGAGTTTGCAGTTATATAACAGACACTTATGAGTCCCTCGTTACTGGGCAAAACAAAGAAAACAGCAGAAGCTGTCTGGTGCATACAGACAGACAGACAGACAGGCAGACAGATGAACAGGCAGACAGAGAAACCGACAGACAGACAGACAGGCAGACAGATGAACAGGCAGACAGAGAAACCGACAGACAGGCAGACAGACAGGCTGTTCAATCAAACAGGTCATTGATTGGACTATTTGCTGGAGTCTTTTCAGGCTCTATGTCTGAACGCAAACATAAGCTATGAACCACATTCATGGTTTCTTTCCTGCCCTAGAGACGTGGTTGCCAGGACACAAGCTCTAATCTCAACCAAACCGCTTTTCTGAGTTCCCTGGCTGAACTCTCTCCTGCGTTCTAGCAATAAAAAAAAAATATATAACTATAAATTCAAAATATTCAAAACTCAGTTCAACCACATGGTTTGAGTTTTGACCTTAACCTTAAGTTGTTAGGCCAACTGAAATTCATTAGTTGTTATGTTCAGAAAACTGCTGGGTGGTGGGATTTTTTGCGCTCTTTTCAATCAGCCAGATTGTGGAGCCAATCAATGACTTCAAACCAAGCGCTCACGCAGAGAAGCGTACCCCTCGCAGAGGTTAAAGAAGTCATCAGGAACCAAGTGCACTCTATTTCTAAACTCTAAACATTTCCCTCTAAAATGTGGGCTGTGGGTTCAGGATCATTGAAGTCATCAGCAGAACTCAATCGGTTGAGAAGCAGGTCCTCGCTAAGGGTGAGTACGCATGCACACACACACACACACACACAACACACACGCACAACACATGCACAGTGCAAAACACCACACACACATCACAGTACACGCACCAGACACAGCACACACACACAACACCACACACGACACACAGCACACAGCACACACGCACACACGCACGCAAAACCAACACAACACCACACAACACAGCACACAACGCACACACGCACACACGCACACACACACAGACACGCACACACACACACACACCTGTGGACCCAGACAGGCCAGAACAGGTGACTCACGGTGATTAATTAACATTCTCCCGAGCGCAACATAAACCACAACACACCAGGCCATCGCGGACCTTTCTAGAATTTGCTGAAGTCTGTGGGGAGCTAACAAACAACCCCCCCCCCCACCCCACCGCCCACCCCACCACCCTACCACAGAGTAATCCAGGCCCCCCCCCTGATTGACACCTGCCCCCACATCCTGCCGAAATAATAAGGATGTTAATGAAGGCAGCGGCTCAGACGTCACACTGTAAATACCACTGGGGTAATGGCGGCCGGACCGATGCGTTCACCACGTCTGTCAGAATTAGCCACAGACAGGTAACTGGAATCACTTAGGACACGGCTTCCTGCGTCATTAAGCCAGGGAGCTGACCCTAAAGACAGGCGGTAAAATGTCCGCCTCTTTAGCCTGCCTTCAACCCTGAAACCTCTCTCCAGCTTTTCCCGTCCTTTCCTTTATCAATTCTATTGACAGTTTGAAGTATTTTCCGGTATTTTTAAACAAGGTGTGCAAAGTGCTTCACAAATCTTGCTTCTTATCGTCATTATTAATCTTTTTAGTGTTGTTATCATCAGTATGAACTGAAGGCAGACAGCTCCAGGCTACAGGATGACACATACTATGCATACTATGTATTATTATGTATGCATTCTATACTATTTTACTCAATGTATTCTTTGTTTTATTGTAAAGTTTTTTTCAGAACTACACTATATGACCAAAGGTTTCTGGACAGCCCTTGATCTGGGGCTGTTTTTCATGGTGTGGGCTAGGTCCCTCAGTTTCAGCGAAGTCAAATCGTAATGCAGTGACATTTTAGATGATTCTGTGCTTCCAACTTCGTGGCGACAGTTTGGGGAAGGCCCTTTCCTGTTTCAGCATGACAGTGCCCCCACGCACACAGCAAGGCCCATATAGAACGGTGTGGAAGAACTTGACTGGCCTGCACAGAGCCCTGACCTCAACCCCATCCAACACCTCTGGGATAAATTATAAAGCCAAATGTGAGCCAGGCCTAATCGGCCAATCAGTGCCCGACCTCACTAATGCTCTTCCGGTTGCAAAATCCCAGCAGCAACGCTCCAACATTTAGTATAAAGCCTTCCCAGACAAGTGGAGGTTGTTATAGCGGCAAAGGTTGGACCAACTCCATATTAATATCCATCATTTTGGATGAGATGTTGGATATCAGGTGGCCACATACTTTTGGCCATGTTGCTGATGATGCACTGACTTTGACATTAGCTAGCTTCAGCTTTTAATGCAGTGAGATCTGTGGCTCATTTCAGATTCCTGGAGGGGTTTACCCCCCCCCCCCACCCCGCCCCACCCCTTCAATCTGCCCCACCCCCCCAACAATAACGAAACTGACAGCAACAAGATAAGCAGGACCCAGGCTCGATACACCTTTGTTTTTTATTGATAAGGGAGAGAGGGGGGTTATTACAGGTTATAACAAGTTATTACCGCACAACAATGGTTTGACCAATGGCCAAGAGTGTGACCGTGACCACACCCACAAGCAGGGCAATGCAAAGTTCTTAAAACAACAGAACAGCTAAAACAACAGGCCATGTTTCTGAACGAAAGGACGAGTCTACTGGTGCGCTACATTTAAAATGCTAATGAACCAAAAAATATATCACCACTTCTGACATAAGATTGATGACAACCTATTATTACTCACCTATGCGATAACTGCTGTAGATTTACCAAAATAAATAAATAAATAAAAATCAATCAAAACCTTTTGGCATGATGCCAATGTACTACAAGCTGTTCAATACTTTAATGAATTATCATTTACAGGGGGGAGAAAATTACATAAAGCAAAAACAAACAAAAAGACTACAAAATTTGGGAACATTCAGGAAAAAAACCCGCAGCAACAGGCCACAACAGCCAGCGTCTCCATATTCTTTAATATTTTTCCAAATGAACAATGACAATTTAAACCCACATTTACACCGCTGACAAAGAAATAAAAAGTGTGTTAGTAGCTTATCAGATTCCTTGAGGAATCAGTTCCATTCCAAAACTGTCTCATCACCATGGTGACGCACAGTTCACCTATCCTGTGACCTTTCTACCTGACAACCCCCTCAGAGACAGATAACCTCTTTGCCACAAACCCCCAATTAATTCCTGAGGTATGAGTGTGCAAATAGAAAAAAATATGAATTAATTAAAAATGAATAAAATAAAAAGCATATGCAATGCCAGGGGATTCTAGGCTGGGACTGCAGACACCTTTAAGCCTACCATCACAGCCCCACAGTTCTGGGTCAGGCAGTGCGTTTCTGCACCCTGTCAGAGGGCTCTACTGGGCTGGGGGGGGGGGTAATTGACCGTGGGACACCTGCCCACTCTGGGTCAGTGACCATCTCTTTCCATCTCACCCCAACAGGGGGTAGGGGGTAGGGGATAGGGTGTAGGGATTAAGAGTGGAGGATAGGGTGTAGGGTTTAGGGGTGGAGGACAGGTGTAGGTATAGGTGGGGGAGGGTTAGTTTAGGGAAGGGTGGGGTTTAGGGGAGTAGGGTGTAGGGATTAAGAGTGGAGGATAGGGTGTAGGGTTTAGGGGTGGAGGACAGGGTGTAGGGTATAGGGGTGGAGGATAGGGTGTATGGTTTAAGGGTGGAGATGACCAGTGTAGGTTTATGGAGTGGCAGGACAGGTGCATCTCACATCTGTAGTATTCTCCAAAATTTTCACATTTGTCTTTTTTCCCTTTTCTCTACTTGCAACTACAGGATTAATAAAATGTTTTCTAATTAAATCTTTAAAAACAAATGAAAATAAAATGAGACAAGCAGGAAGGAAATGCATAGATTGTATACATAGATACAAAAATACCAGATTGTCCTTGCATACATTGAATACTGATTTCTTTCTAGAAAAACCTACTCGGTCAACCTACTGCTACACAAGCTGATGTTTTTTTCCCCCTCACTGCTCTTGCTGACGTTAAAGGGAAATACTTCTATGGAAAAAATACATTTTTTAACTGGGAGAACGTGCTTGTATTTAGATGTACAGGCCCACTGAGCGACTGGTACAACCAAATGGGAGAGGAGAGCAGAGAAGGGAAAAGGACTTGCCAAGTGCTAGGAGCAGTCAAAAACGGATGCTAGGAGCTAAGAAAAGGAGAATGTGCAAATACATTCCAACTAGAAATAGACGAAAAGCAGCCAATATTAAACGAATGACGTGGTGATCACAGCCAACATTACAGAACCTGTAGCGGTACATAACTTTACTAGCTGGCTACCGACTATTCCTGGCTTACCGTCATTTTGTGTAAAAGTCCCTGGTTCTATAAAAGGCCTGGCTTGATTTAATCTGCCAGAAGGTAGAAGCAATCAGGGAAATCAGCGGGTGGAAGAAGCGCACGGCAGGACTTTTGCTCTCTGACCTGGGCCTTCCAACTCCGCAAATACTGTGATTTCGTGAACAACATCAGTTTTGGGTTTCCACAGGGGTGTAGAGTGGAACACAAATTTAATGAATCTGATAAATAATCATAAATAAGTCACACAACCCCCCAATGCTCTCATTAAACAATATCATCAGCAGCCGCAGCGTTGAATTTAACAGTATTGAATGTGACCTCTGTGTATACCATCATCATATTGTGTCACAAGGGGATAGTTGGCCGGTGTACCGAGTGCCGCAAAGCATCCTGGGAGAGCAGCCTGGATTGCCCGTGTGAGAGACACATCTCCGCCTCCCGGGAGCTCACTGGACTCCGAGCAGACTCCCACACACAATCAGGGAGCTTTAATTAGAATCTAACGCCGAAACGACTCTGAGTCATTTCCATTTCTCACCGGGGAAAGAAAAGAATTAGCGAAGTTTTAGTTTAAGAAAAGACAATTACTAATTGAGCAAAGGTAACTGAATGACTAATTAAAGAGGAATATTTAGCGCTGGTGAAACTCAGAAAGCCCTGAGGACAGAGCCACACGGACTGAGACAAGGCCCAAGGTCATCGAATAACGAGAACTTTGGTGGACACCTCACAGGGATGTGTGTGTGTGTGTGTGTGTGAGTGTGCGTGTGTGTGTGTGTGAGTGTGTGTATGTGTGCGAGTGTGTATGTAGGTGAGTGTGTGTGTGTGTATGTATGTGTGTGTGTGTGTGTGTGTGTGCGAGTGTCTGTGAGTGTGTGAAGTTCAGGAGTACACTATCCCCCACTGAAAAGAATGGGAGAAGGACATCAGGGCAATAGGGTAATAAAATCTCATTAGCATTTCGGCTATCAGCTGTTTAAACTGCAGATGCAAACGCTGCTTTTGATTTTCTGACTACTTAAAGCAGGGAGGTGTCAAAATAAAATTCTGGTTTCCCTCCAATCAGCTGCTAATTAGGGCCCTGAGAACAAGGCGTGTGGAACCCCTGAGCCAATCAAGGGCTCAGATGAACCACTGGTACGCACAACATCCTAAGTTTACAGTGGCTGCTATAGGGGCGTTTTACAGGTCTATGTTTTAAAGCACAAAACACACTTAAAGTAACTCCACATCGGCTTGAAATTACATGATTGTATTAAGAAAAAAACATTTTATCATACTTTTGCTGAGAGCACTGTGCTCAAGCAAAGAATTGCCTGCAAGATTTAAAAATACATATTTATGTTTAAAACATATTAATTTCTATAAAATTCATCTATTGATACATACAGCCTCCGGACATGTTACTAGCTGCTTTGGAGTTATATGAAATGCACTTTTTGCGTGTGTTAAAAAAAAAAAAAATCTTTTATTTTGCTTTAAAATCACAAAACAGTTATTGCCCTATACCATTCATAGTACCAATTAAGCCAGCAGGTTGTTCTGTAAGAACTTCTGCAAATATCCGAAGTATCCACCAACCCTCTGAGACCAAGCATGGCACCTACATCATAGAAAGCACTCTGCTAAGATTTATTGACTTCTCTAAGATTTACGGACTCCTTTAAGACTTCTTTCAGATTTATGGACTCCTCTAAGACTCCTCTTAGATTTATGGACTCTTCTAAGACTCCTCTTAGATTTATAGACTCCTCTAAGATGTATGGACTCCTCTAAGGTTTACACACACCTCTAAGACTCCTCGAAGATTTATGGACTCCTGTAAGACTCGTCTAAGATTTACAGACTCCTCTAAGGTTTGCGGACTCCTCCAAGACTCCTCTAAGATTTATAGACTCCTCTAAGATTTACGGACTGCTCTAAGATTTGTGGACTCCTCTGTGCTCGGCACAGTTTTATTTTCTGACTTTGGTCTGCCTGGAATTATATAAATATTTTATGATTTGTGCAATGTGAAATGTGTTTTATTGTTTTCTCATGACAGGACCTTTGGTGCGAGAGTGACATTAATAAAAATCTTGTAACAAATTTGTGTGTTGATCTGTGCATAATAAAATACAAAAATTTCCCTTACGTTTTATTTTTTCTTTTATTTTTGGGTCTTTCTTTATAGTTCACACACAATGAAAGGACTGTTTCAATGTCTGTTTGTGTCGCTGAGATCGTTCTGGAAAGAAAATGAGCCGAGGCTTGATGGCAAAGATAAAAAGTAGACCAGAAGAGATCAGTTAAAAAGCAAGAGAAGGGAAATATGCTCTGGTCCCAGAGGATTAAAGAGGATGAAAAAACCTTCAAACGCATACTTCAATACACATGATGTACGTATGTACAGCATGTACGCGTATATATATATACATATATGCAAGTATATATTATAAAGGACTGAAAAATAGGGTCCAACCATTCTTAAAATTCAAGTCGCCTTTTGTGGAAAAAAAACCATCAAATCAAATTCACGAGGGAAAACATGTTTCCTGGAGACGCCCCTCAGACAGCCATCTGTGTGTCGTTCGCTGTGACTCAGCGCCACAGCCCCACACACGACTGTTACCGCATGACAAGCGGCTGTTACCACACGGTCTGTCAGTCAGAACGTCAACTGCGAAGGAGAGGTGGCAGAGGCCACCGCGTCGCATGGCAGCAGGACTTTGCGTTTATTTTCACGTAAAGACGATTTATTTTTAAAAAATAAATAAATAAAAGGAATTTGATGTAAAAGCTGCATGTGCTCGTGCGTGGGATTGGCCAAAGAAGTCCTGGAAGAGGCTGAGGCTGGAAGGCTTCCCAAAGCTGAAAAAAAAAAAAAAACCATAGCAACCATATAACCATATAACCAACCGGTAACCATAGCAACTTCCGAATACTAAACGCAGGCATGGAACATACATGTCAGCGCGAGCAGAGACCCACGGAACACGCACTCAGGCTGCACTGTCGGTAAGAATAGGTCGCGGTACATCCAGCCATTAGCGCCAAACGACCTCAGCAACCTGAGAGAGCAGCTCTGCCAGATCCTTCATGAACTGATACAAAAAGTGACTGATGAAGCGAGAAGGAATGTCATTCCCCTGATCGGAGCTCTTCTCTCTGCTGATCGGTTGCGGGACGGGGGGGGGGAGAGAGTGTGTGGGAGGTGGTGGGGGGGGGGGGTGGGGGTGGGGGGTGTCTGGGGGGTATAAGGTGAGAGGGGGGCGCTGTGCTCAAACACGCATCCCACGATGCACTCTGTTCAGACCGCTGGCGTCTGTGGGCGTGGCCGGAGCAGGTCACTCAGAAAAGAAGAGCGCGACACCAGATCAGAAACGGAGGGTGCCGCGACACGTGGTCCGACGTGTGAGAGCAGGCCTTCAGAACGCTTCGGTCTCCCCCCCCCCGGTGAGGTGCGTTGTCCTCACGCACTTGGGCCTGTCCTCACTCCCGTTTGGAGCATCCCCTGCTCTGTCGGTAGATCTGCTCGGTGAACGGCCTGAAAATGCAAATAAACACAGGGAGACGAGGGCAGGGATTAGCCGCCATAAACCGCGCAGAGGCACCGCGGCCCTTCGGTTTCACCAGCGGTACCAGCTGGTGCCAGCCTCCGGACATGGGCAAGGGGGGAGGGGGGGGGGGGTGTCTATTTATCCCCTTTCTGCTCCACTGACTTAATATTTATCACTTATCAAGAGCGAAGTGATCTGCTCAGAGTGTGTGTGTGTGTGTGTGTGTGTGTGTGTGTGCCTGTGACCAGGTAATCACAAGCGGAGTGTGTGTGTATCACCAAGAGCCAAGTGATCTTACATTTACGAGTGTGTCTTTATAACTGTGTGTGTATGTATGAGTGTTAGTGCGGGTGTGTGTGTGTGTATGTATGAGTGTTAGTGCGGGTGTGTGTGTGTGCATGCCAGTGTGTGTATCACCAGCTTATCAAGAGCCAAGTGATCTTACACTCATATTGTGTCTTTATAACAGTGTGTGTGTTTGTGTGTGTTAGTGAGTGTGTGTGCATGCGTGCGAGTGTGTGTGTGTAAGTACGTGTGTGTATGTGTGCGTGCGTGCGAGTGTGTGTGTGTAAGTACGTGTGTGTGTGTATGTGTGCGTGCGTGCGAGTGTGTGTGTGTAAGTACGTGTGTGTGCATGTGTGCGTGCGTGCGAGTGTGTTTGTTCTCTGCAGTGTGGTATCCTCCTTCCACAGGCAGCTGCTCTGTTTCCATCACATATTTATGATTCATAAGGAAGCCATTATCCAGCAGAGGAAACCTAACCCCATGACCCGCACTTTCAGCCAGAAAACAGCTAATGATTAAACATCAGTACTACAGTACAGTCAATACTGAAGGCTAAACATCATCACAGGCCTTTCCCCTGTACATTAAAACACACACACACACACACACATACACTCACGCATACACACACACACACACACACACACACACACACACACACACACACACACTCACGCATACACACACACACACACACACACACGCATACACACACACATATACTCACGCATACACACACACACACACACACACACATACACTCACGCATACACACACACACACACTCAAACAAACACAAACACACATATGCACATCCATGCATACATACAAACATACACACACATACACACACACTCAGACACACAGAAGCACACACACACATACCCGTGCACATACATACACACACACACGCATGCACCCACGCACACATACACGGACGCACACACATACACACGCACACACACATACACAACCACATACACACACGCACACACACACGGACAACAAAGGGGAATCGATGGAGGCGGTGCCAGTGATGAGACAAGTTCGTGACTATCACCAGAAATCCCAAATTAGGAAAAGAAAAGCACATTTAAAATGAAGGACTGATTCATTATTTGGGATCAGAAAAAAAATGTTTAAACATAATTTTCTTTCTTTTTTGTGATGATGCAAAGGGACTTGTTTCCCCAGTGGGTAGTCTTCATATTTAACTGAAGGCAACCTACACCAAGTTATGCTGTATAACGTAACCATGGAAACTGACAAAGAATAAATGAGAACAAATCCAGTCATTCAATGAAATCAATGAATGTGTATTTGTGTGTGCTCACGTATATGAATGTAAGTGTGTGTGTGTGTGTGTGTGTGTGTGTGTATATGTATGCACTTGTGTGTGTGTGTGAATATGTGTGTGAATATGTATGCGTGTGTGTGTGCATGTGTGTATGTATGGTGGTTGTATGTTCGTGTGTGTGGTGTAGGTGATGTATGTATGCGTGCTGTGTTGATGTTGTGTGTCGTGGTTGAGTTGATGTGTATGTATGCGTGTGTGTGCAGGGCGCAGTTGTCTGCAGATGATTGTGGCTTTAACGTGGTGCATATGGCACAGACAGACCCTTCTTCCAAATGAGAGTTTAAAACTGGCTTTTATGGCAAAGATGCCCTTTCCCGAAGAGAGAAACCGTACACTACACGTGACCAAATGGGGCATCTGACCAATCCAGGGCAGTTTGTAGGTGCTCAGGCCGGGTTCTTTCATATCTGTGGTTTTGTGGGGTTTGTAGTTTTTTTTAATGGTTTGTAGTTTCAGGGGGTCGATTCGGATGTTTGGTGGAGGTGATGACAGTGCAACGCTGTGTGTGAACCAGCAGTGGGACTGATAATGTTCTCATGCGACCACGCAGTGCGACAAGGCTGATGGGGGAAAAAAAGACCAGGAACTGCATTTGAGGGCTTCAGTCACACTTGAGAAATGTGTTTGTGTGTGTGTGTGTGTGTGTATGTGTGCGCATGTCCATGCACGTACGAGCATATGTGCGCTTGCATGCATGCATGCGTGTGGAAAGCAATATTGGAAATTAGCCTGTAATTGGGGTTTGAGGTTACGCCATGCATCACTGGACAAACTCACCTGTAGGTTTATCTTTTTGTATCCGAGAGAACATTTTGTTCCTTCTGACTTTAATTCCAGATAATAACAATTTTTTTTTTTTAACATGTACCCTGAAGGCAATTTCTCACAGTACCTACTGACAAATAATGACAGAAGAAGGTGAGAGAGGACTTACCCTTCATATTTGATGGCGACTTGGTATGAGACACCAACAACTGCACTGAGAACAATCCCCACTGGACTGGCATTCCTGAAGCGGGGGAGAGAGTTGGGCAGACAGGAGAAAGAGAGGAGAGAGATGGGCAGACAGGAGAAAGAGAGGAGAGAGATGGGCAGACAGGAGAAAGAGGGGAGAGAGATAGGCAGACAGGAGAAAGGGGGGAGAGATGGGCAGACAGGAAAAAGAGGGGGGAGAGATGGGTAGACAGGAAAAAGAGGGAGAGATGGGCAGACAGGAGAAAGAGGGGAGAGAGATGGGCAGACAGGAAAAAGAGAGGAGAGAGATGGGCAGACAGGAGAAAGAGGGGAGAGAGATGGGCAGACAGGAAAAAGAGAGGAGAGAGATGGGCAGACAGGAGAAAGAGGGGGGAGAGATGGGCAGACAGGAGAAAGAGGGGGGAGAGATGGGCAGACAGGAAAAAGAGAGGAGAGAGATGGGCAGACAGGAGAAAGAGGGGGGAGAGATGGGTAGACAGGAAAAAGAAGGGAGAGAGTTTATGTAAGTGGACTGTAACAGTGTCACTGAGTTTACTGGTTCAGCAGATACTCTCTTTCCTGGGTGACTCAAACACACACCTGCCTGCGCTTTTATTCTGAAAGATCTCACAGACACCTGCCAGAGCGTATATTTTGAAAGCTCTAACACACACCTGCCAGCACTTTTATTCTGACAGATCTCAGACACACGCCAGCCAACGCTTTTATTCTGAGAGATCGCAGACACTCGCATTCCAACGCTTTTATTCTGAGAGATCGCACACGCGCATGCCAACGCTTTTATTCTGACAGATCTCAGACACATGCCTGCCAGCGCTTTTATTCTGACAGGTATCAGACAGACACCTGCCAGCGCTTTTATTCTGACAGATCTCAGACATACTGGTTGGGGGGAGAGGGGACTTGTTTGGGCTGCAAAACAGTTTTATGCTAGCTGAGTGATTCAGGACTCTGAGCTGTGTGAGTGATTCAGGACTCTGAGCTTGGTGAGTGATTCAGGACTCTGAGCTGAGCGAGTGATTCAGGACTCTGAGCTTGGTGAGTGATTCAGGACTCTGAACTGTGTGAGTGATTCAGGACTCTGAGCTGTGTGAGTGATTCAGGACTCTGAGCTGAGCGAGTGATTCAGGACTCTGAGCTTGGTGAGTGATTCAGGACTCTGAACGGTGAAGATCGGACTCTGAGCTTGGTGAGTGATTCAGGACTCTGAGCTGAGTGAGTGATTCAGGACTCTGAGCTGAGTGAGTGATTCAGGACTCTGAGCTGAGTGAGTGATTCAGGACTCTGAGCTTGGTGAGTGATTCAGGACTCTGGTCAGAAAGGCATCAAATTACTGGCTAAAGCATCACCTGGAGAGGGAAGGATTCAGTAAGAATTTCTCAGTTCAGAGGTCAGGACTGGCACATACATATATATAATTACAGCACACGCCATGTTGTCATTTCATTGTCCATGGTGCCAATATTCAAAACACAGTGCAGCCAAATTTCATGATTTCAGCACACTGCCACCTGCGCCAACACAAACATCCTCGATATCAAAGTAACTGCGAGCAGCAGGCCGCCACGAAAATGTGAGTTTTTTTTTTTTAATGCTTCGTCAAACCTCCTCGGCTAAATGTGCCACCGTGGCATTTCGGCAACGGTGGGCGGAGGAGAAAATAGCCGCTAACGTCAAACAAACGAAGGACTCAGCTAATTAGATTCCGCAGGAACCCTGGCTAAGTTCAGGCACAGCAGACCGGTTGCCTGGTAACCAAGTAACTAACAGACTTACTGTCTGGCGAGCGCTCTGTTCGCGTCTTCCTGCCGCACTCGTCTGGATTCGTTCTGCGACAACGATACGGGAGCGAGGAACCTCTTTCGCTTCGTTTCGTGTGCGTCCTCTTCGCCGTCGTTCTCAAACGCGCCGGGCTGGCTTTGCCGACGTTCTCAAACGCGCCGTGCTGGCTTTGCCGACGTTCTCAAACACGCCGTGCTGGCTTTGCCGTCGTTCTCAAACGCGCCGTGCTGGCTTTGCCGACGTTCTCAAACGCGCCGTGCTGGCTTTGCCGACGTTCTCAAACGCGCCGTGCTGGCTTTGCCGACGTTCGCGGATACAACGTGCGGCTGTTAAAAGTTCCACGTCCTTTTTTTCAAAACGACATTCGATCTCAAATACACATTCTGATCTATCCAAACAGAGGAAAAAAAACAACACCACTCCGGAGCAATTACGATTAGCGTTCGTAAAAAGTTCGTAAAATTCTCGAAAAACTCCGATTCCAGCGCTCCGTGGTTTCGAGCGTCACAGAGCGCACAGACGTCCGTTAATTTGTACGCGAGGACGACCTCTTCGGCCATTTTGCAGTCTCACCACCAGACGCTCGGACAGACGTTCCTTCCGCCGGAGTGTCCGGGGCACACTCCCACTGCTCCCAGGGGGCAGCGCTTCAAATTTCGGCAAACAGCAAAAAGTTGGGCGTAGAGATACTTCCCGTGCCACATGTAGAGATCCCGCCCCCTTCCTCTCCCCCTACTCAGCCCAGCTCCTAAACCTAACCCAGCTCTTAGTCCAGGCCCTGATCACCTCCTGTCTGGACTCCAGCACCTCCCTCCTCACCTCCCCCCTACTCAGCCCAGCTCTTAGTGCAGGCCCTGATCACCTCCTGTCTGGACTCCAGCACCTCCCTCCTCACCTCCCCCCTACTCAGCCCAGCTCTTAGTCCAGGCCCTGATCACCTCCCATCTGGACTCCTGCACCTCCCTCCTCACCTCCCTCCTACTCAGCCCAGCTCTTAGTCCAGGCCCTGATCACCTCCCGTCTGGACTCCAGCACCTCCCTCCTCACCTCCCCCCTACTCAGCCCAGCTCTTAGTCTAGCACTGATCACATCCCGTCTGGACTCCTGCACCTCCCTGCTCGCTGGCCTCCCTGCCTCCACCATCAGGCCTCTGCAGCTCCTCCGGAACGCTGCTGCTCCTCGGATCTAAACTCTCCCTAGACTCGGCCATGTCTCCCCTTCTCCTCTCCCCCCATATGAGCTCACATCAGACTCAAAACCCTGGCTGTGGCCGATGGGACAGCTTTTTCAGCTCATTGTGCACTTACTGGGCCTCCATTCACGAAACGTGCGTACGATCGCATTTGCTCGTAAACAGTGCGTAAGAACGTTTCGGCATTCATCTTTCCTTTTCTTCATTGCTGTTATGCTAATCACATGAACAGGATTGCGCATAAAATTTGCAAACATTTACAATTCATCACCCGATACACCTGGAATATGCACAAAAACAAAGATCTGCACGTGTCATGGATCTCATTTTTTTTGTTCTTTCTTAGGAACATTTTTAAGAACAAAAGTAAGAATACTTCAAGAAAAGTTTTGTGAATGAGGCTCGATGATTATTGGTGGGCCTTCTGTGACCTCTTGATGATGTCACACTTTTGTAGTCCCGAGACTAACACTGATGATGTCACACTTTCGTAGTCCTGAGACTAACACTGATGCTGTCCGCGTCTGTCACACGCTGCCTGTGAGAAGCATCTCCTACGCGTGCGCGACGCGATGCAAATCACTCTGTGAAGATACAATAATTTGCTGTGTGTCTCCCTGTAATGCTAGCAGCTGCCCTTCTGGGGTCTTTACAGTCTCTGCAGAGATCGGTGTGATATAAACACGTACGTTTAAATAAAAACACACCCAGTGAGCGGCAGTTCTGTGGCTGAGAAAGCAGCCTGTTAACGAGAGCAGTCAGAGAAGAGTGGGTAGGCCTGTTTGAGTCAACCGAAAGGCCACAAATGCTCAAATACGAGCTTTTTATAAACATCAGCGGAGCGAAAAGGGCATCAGCTGTGAACGCCCGACACGCCGAGCTCATTTTCATTAAGTTTTTTATTTTTATTTTTTAGTGACATCAAAAATCATTCATTTTGCCTCTATCCAGGCAGGATGTGACATAGAGTCCATTTTATTTTTACTTAAGATGTCATTATTTATTTGTTTGTTTTTACTCCTCCTATAGTTATCCAGTTGATGGTGCTGCTTCCGCCGAGACCCTGAAGCGGATTGGCTACGGCAGCCGGAGGCCACGCCCCGGTTCCACGTCCGGTCAGCCAAGAACAGGAAGACGAGGCTACAGTGGGCACGTGACCACCACAGCTGGACGAATGAAGATTGGGGAAGAACATCACACGGCCTGCTCCGTGGACCCATCCTGCCTTGTGTCAACAGTGTAATGGTTTGGGGAATGTTTTCCTGGCACACATTAGGCCCCTTCGTGCACCAAATTGTGCATCATTCGAATGCCACTGCATACCTAACTGTATACCCAAGCACTGCTGCTAACCACGTGCATCCCTTTATGACATCTTCCCTTTTCTTCAGATGGATGCCTCCAGCAGGGTGGCGCACCCTGTCACAAAGCACGCATCAGCTCAAGCTGGTTCCACAGACATGACGGCGACGTCAGTTCACTCCAATGGCCTGCGCAGTCGCACAGATCTCAGTCCAACACGGCACCCTTGGGTCGAGGTGGAACGGGAGGTTTCGCAGCGTGGATGTGAGGCTGAGAAATCTGCAGGAGCTGCGCGATGGCACCGAGACGGCACGAACCAAAATCCCTAAGGACGGTTTCCAGCACCTTCCTGAATCCATGCGCTGAAGATTTCGGCCTGTTCTGGACGCAACAGTGGGTACTACCCAGTCGCTAGATAGATCTCTAATATCTAATAAAGTGGCCACTGAGTGTATAGGGACATATACATATAAATAGTTCATTGTTCTGCCACTAGCATGGTGACACATTTTATATATAAAATCACTAGCAGTCACTCATCAAGTCGCTATTCTGCAACACACGAAATGCAAAAAAAAAAAAACAGTAACAATGAATTCAGTAAAATAATAATGAGTGAACAAATACATGAACAAAAAAAACTGCGAGTGTGTGCAAGGCTCCCAGCCAGGGGGAAAGGTAGGGGGGAGGGGGGAGGGGCATTTCCTTGGCAACGGTGTAAAGCCAGCGGTTGGATCACGGCTGCTATGGAGACAAGACACAGAACATAAAGTTGCTCCTCTCCTTATCTGGGTTAAAAAAGGCGGTTGGCTCCCTCAGCCGCTGCTTTGCCATTGTGTTCAGGATTTTTTCCAGAAACTTGCGGTTTAAACCGGATTCATTTTTATTAACTTTTTTATTTTTATTTTTTAGTGACATCAAAAATCATTCATTTTGCCTCTATCCAGGCAGGATGTGAGTCCATTTTATTTTTACTGAAGATGTCATTATTTATTTATTTGTTTTTACTCCTCCTATAGTTATCCAGTTGATGGTGCTGCTTCCGCCATTTTAAAAGGAGCACTGTAAATTTAAGAAGTCATTAAGCATCACCAGCCTTAAGTTCACACCCCATTTCACATCCATAATGGAGGATTGGAAATTTGAAAAACGGAGACAGGATTGGAAAAAACTTGGAAAAAATCAAAGTGCTTTTAAGTTTCCCAACATTCAAAACAGCTTCAATGTTCTGTTATGTTCTAGAATTCTTCATAATTAAAAATAATAATCTACCTGGATGTACCTTAGCTCAGAAATCTGAGGGCCCTAATGAGTCCAGTGAAAGGAAAATGTGCTCTGGGGAACTGTGATGGAATTTGAAGGAGGCGGAGCTTCTGAATGGCAGTTCACTCAGACTGCATTCCCCAGAATGCATCTGATCTACACCGACGCTGAGTTCAAGACATCTCTGAGCTAGTAAAAAACCAGATTCGACTTGTGAAAAAACCTACTGAACGGTCGCCAAACTGAATCATAGGTCGGAAATTCAGGCAACGTTCCTGAGCACTGATTCATCCGACCTCAGCACTGTGACATCACAGTGAGAAAAATGGCGGCATTTGTAGTTTGTGGCAAGAAAGAAAAGGAAAACAGAATGTTTGAGGGTATTTACATCGATATTGAAAGATCTTTGTAAGAACGACTGGCCTTTTATACATGCTGTAGTCCCAATACTTTTAAATTTAACTGTATATATGACACACACACACAAGTGCACGCACACCCACACACACACACACACACACACCCACACACATACACACGTACCCATGCACACACACACTCACATGAGCGCAAGTCCCAGGTAGTTTGCAGTGCTGCCCCAGTACATTGGGTTGTCCATCAGGCTGAAGGGGAAGCCAGTCACCTTCTGATCCATCAGGATGCCAAAGTAGTCACCTGGAAACCAACAAAAGACAGATGTGACATCTCCAGTGATGTCATCAGTGACATCAGCAGGCCTCACCTCTCTACATTAGCAGACTGACTTGGCATGGCATCGCATGAGACTACAAGTCCATATTCCATTAGGCTAATAATATTAGGACAGCATTCACGGGCATCTGAAGCAGTCCCAGTTGCTGCTAACCTCAGCTAATGGAAACCTTTCCTCTATGCAATAAAAGGCACTTTATGATGTTAAATATATAAAATAAATCCAATCGAGAGCAAGCACAAATGCAGTGGATATGTGTAAAGATCGTGACTGTTTAAAAGTCTAGTTGTTAAGCTAGCCAGCTAGCCTTGCACATTGAAGTTTAGTGCGAACGACTTACCGTACTCAAATATAAATTTACTGAACCAATGACTACCAATCTTCACTGAGCCAATGTCTATCCACCCTCAATGAACCAATCACTACCCATCTTCAGTCAACCAATCATTATCCATCCTCACTGAACCAATCTTCACTGAGCCAATGACTATCCACCCTCACTGAACCAATCATTATCCACCTTCACTGAACCAATCACTATCCACCTTCACAGAACCAATCACTACCCACCTTCACTGAACCAATCACTACCAACCTTCACTGAACCAATCAATACCCACCTTCATAGAGCCAATCACTATCCACCCTCAAACCTAGATATGTTTACAGAACCAATCCATGTCATCCTCAAGCTTGACGTATTATCTGATGCAACTCCGCCCTGTTGAAGAGCCAGTGATTGGCTCTTCAACAGAGCCAATAACCATCCTCCCTCCCACTAGCTGAGTGTGCTAAGAGCACCAATCACAGAGCAGCTGCACCAGCTCCCTCCGACCGCAGTCGGGTCGGAATTTCAGACGAAGACAATGCTCAAACGCTGAACCCTCAACGTCCAGCACGCACACACCCCCCCCCCCCCCTCCCCCCACACCCCACACCCCCCGGCTCAGCACCGCAGGCACCCGGACCGCCGATACGTCACCCACCAATCACCCGCCACAATCACCCGCGTCTTCATCCCAGCGGAAAATCACATAATCGCCAGGCCGCCCCCTCAGCCCGCCATGTTTCCCAAACGGCTGGCTTTGACCCACTTTTGTGTGACAGAAGCGGTGAAGAAACTCACACTCGGAAAAATGGAAATCCTTCCAATTCGGTCACTTCAGCGGGAGCCAGCTCTTTGCTGCCCTGTCAGGGGCATAATTTATTGGGTTGCGTAACAAGAAAACCTGTCACTTGGCGGCCAATCACTGTAATCCAGCGGTAGGGGACAGCTCCGGAGAACACAACTGAACAGCTGGCCTCCTTTGGAATGGAAGAATTTCAGGAGGTCGCCATAGAAACAGAACGAACAAAAAAAAAACTGCACTGGCCATGACTGACCTTCTCTTGACCTTCGCTTGACTTTTATTGCTACACTACATGACCAAAAGGTTTCTGGACACAGCCTTGGTCTGGGGCTGTTGTTCATGATTTTGGCTAGGCCCCTTAGTTCAATTATGTGAATTGTTTGTGTGTTGATTGGTGTGTGCTGATTGTTGATGATTATTGTATGTACTGCTGGCTGTGCCACAAATTGCCCCAGGGGATAATAAAGATTACCTTACCTTACCTTACCAGTGAAGGCAAATCTTAATGCTACCGCATACAATCACATTCTAGACAATTCTGTGCTTCCCCAACAGTTCGGGGAAAGCCCTCCCCCCTCCCCCCAGGCACACAGCGAGGTCCATATAGAAATGTTTTGAAGAACTTGACTGGCCTGCACAGAGCCCTGACCTCAACCACATCCAACACGTTTGGGAGCAATTGGAAAGCCAACTGCGAGCCAGTCCTAATCACCCAATCAGTGCCCAAACTCACTAATGCTCTTCTGAATGAATGAAAGCAAATCCCAGCAGCAATGCCCCAACATCTAGTATAAAGCATTCTCAGAATAGTGGAGGTTGTTATAGCAGCAAAGGGAGGACCAACTCCATTTTAATTCCCATAACTTTGGGTGAGATATTGGACATGAGGTGTCCACATACTTTTGGCCATGTAGTGTATCTTCATTATGTTAAGTTGGTGACATGCCTGCTGGGCACTGTAGGACAATGGCACATAGAAACACAGCTATTGCTGAACTTCAAAAAAAAAACAAGGATTTGTTCACATAGTATCAAAACAAATAAAGCTACATTTCGTTAGACACACACACACACATACACACATAAACGCGCGCACACACACACATGCAGCAATAGTGCCAAACACTAGTGGCTTTGTATTGTGCTCTGCTTCAGTCAGACAGGCAGAAGCAGAGGGGGGGGTCACAGATAGGGAAGGGGGGCAGCTCAGAAGGTGCCAGGGCGAGCCTCGAACCCTCTCCGGAATTCTCACCCTGGAAGGTTCCGGTGAACCCCAGTGCCAGGAAGCTGCTGAGCACGAGGGCGGAGCCAGAGGCCATCAGAGCCGCACCCACGTAGAATGCTCCCGCGCTGTCCAACACCTCCCACCTGCCCGAGCACGCATAGCCACCGTGATACTGCGGGGGGGGGGGGAGGGGAGGGAGGGGGGGGAGAGGAGGAGAGGGAGGGGGAGAGGGGGGGGAGGGAGAGAGAGGAGGGAGAGAGGGAGGAGGGGAGGGGGGAGGGAGGGGAGAGGGAGGGAGGGGGAGGGGAGAGGGGGAGGGGAGAGGGAGGGGAGAGGGGGAGGAGGGAGGGGAGGAGGGAGAGGGAGAGGGGAGGGAGAGAGAGGGGGAGGGGGAAGGGGAGAGAGAGAGGGGAGGGGAGAGGGAGGGAGAGGAGAGGGGGAGAGGGAGGGAGAGAGAGGGGGAGGGAGAGGGGGAGAGAGAGGGGGAGAGGGAGAGAGAGAAGGAGGGACAGAGAGGGAAAGGAAGGGGGAGAGAGAGGGGGGAGAGAGGGAAAGATGGATGAAGAAAAAGGGAGAAAAGAATTGTCATTATTATAGGGTTACGTTTTATTTTTCTAGAACAGTTGCTCAGCACGGGACGACTGCTCTCAACGTGGTCTGCTGGGATCCTGAAATACCTGAGCATGCTCACATGATACACAAAGCAAAACGTGGGAGGACAGAGAAAACAAAAGCCTCTTCACAAAGTCACACAATCGCTCTGAAATCCTCCATTCACAATCGCTCTGTAATCCTCCATTCACAATCGCTCTGTAATCCTCCATTCACAATCGCTCTGTAATCCTCCATTCACAAGCCTGTGTTATCACTCTTTTTACAAGCCTGGGTTATCCCTCCATTCACAAGCTTGTGTTATCACTCCATTCACAAGCCTGTGTTATCACTCCATTTACAAGCTTGTGTTATCCCTCCATTCACAAGACTGTGTTATCCCCTCCATTCACAAGTCTGTGTTATCCCTCCGTTCATAAGCCTGTGTTATCCCTCCATTCACAAGCCTGTGTTATCCCTCCGTTCATAAGCCGGTGCTATCCCTCCATTCACAAGCCTGTGTTATCTCTCCATTCACAAGCCTGTGTTATCTCTCCATTCATAAGCCTGTGTTATCCCTCCATTTACAAGCCTGTGTTATCCCTGTTAGCGTTCATTGCACAAATGTGTAACACGCTGTACAGTGCTCAACGCCGTCATTTTACATGTATTTATTCTTACTGAACACTGCTCGCCGGCAATCACATCTGCACTTGCACGGAAAGCAATTTGAACAGCATTTACCGGTCTAAAAGCGGTGATACAAATCATGTTTGATTGAAGTGAATACGACGTAAAGAAGAAGGCGCATAGCATTCTTATTTAGAAACAGGAGATGAGGAGTAAGAGGCGAAGGAAGTGGTCACAGTTTGGAGAGAGACCGCGTTCTGGAAGGGTCTCAGCGGTCCTGGAAAACAGAGCGTCCGTCACGGGCGGGCGGGCCGGCGGGCCCTTGTGTAAGCGCGAAGCGGCCGGCTTATTAACCCACTTCTCTTTCACTCCGTCCCCCTTTTGTGCAAGCGACTACTCGGTGACTCACCGCCCGTAAATCACCCCCCCGCCCCCCCCCGGCGCCCCGTTTCCGCGTCCACCGCGCCCCGATTACGGCAACGCGATCGCCCTCCGCGCGCTAAAATTAAACGCCAGCATAAAGTAATAAGAGAATCATTATTATTATTATTATTATTATTACGATGGACCGCCATTATCATTATGGCTATGATAGCGTCTGCTGACGTCTGGCACACTGGTCGGGGAGATGTGCTTTCAGTCTCAGTCTTTTGCTTCATTCTGTTTTCCTTCCTTTAGGTTTTTACTCAAATAGGGTAACGCCTTTAAGCCCCCGGGACGGACGACCAACGGCGTTTTCGCCTCTCGATAGCTCAAATCAAATCAATTTGCTTTTGTATAGCGCTTTTTTTTTCTTTTCTCAGAAAACCGTCACAAAGATGCTTTACAGAGCAGCAGAAGGCAAACTGGCAAAGAAATCAGGCCTGGACCCCAAAAATGCAAACAAGCGAAGCAAAAACAATGCAAACAAGCGAAGTAAAAACAATGCAAACAAGCGAAGTAAAAACAACGCAAACAAGCGAAGTAAAAACTCCCCAGTGGGGAGAAAAAACTCCCAAATGGGGAGAAATGTCAGGAGGAACCCGGTCATAGACTTACTCCTCTGGGCAGCCTGGTGTAAATTAAAACTCATTTCCAGTTATGGTAATTTTCCCTCGGAAACATAAACAAGCCTATAGTCACTATGACAACGGAGACCTCACAGTAGAAATCTGATGAGGCTGGTACTAGCTGGGGTACAGCGCATGAATGTAAGCCCGTGTGCATTGCAGTCCTCACTTAAATATCGCCAAACACATATGTAAGTGTGAATCATAACTCCTCTAGGTAAGACGAGTTCAGGACGTTATTACATTCAATTTGTTTATATTATTTATATACTGTTTGGTAATAATAATAATAATTTTGATTAATACTATTATTATAAAGAACTTGTATTATTAAATTAAGAACTGCTTCCCTGAAGAACCCCCACCCACCAGGCCCCAACGAGGATCCCCCCCCCCCACCCCCCCCCCCCGGCGTGAGGCTCCAGTGTGGGACTGACCCCATTCCCCAGTTCTGGGTCTGTGGGTCTGTGGGTCAGTGTGTCTCCGCTCGGTGACAGCGGTGAGCAAACAAACGATGACGTACGGAGCCCAGGCGCTGGCGCGGGCCGAAAGGACTGCTCTGCCTCAAACACAAGCGCGGGCATTACCGCCCACAACAGAGACACACCATTCACGCCGGGAGGACAACACCATTCACACCGGGAGGACAACACCGTTCAACACGGAGGACAACACATTCACACACCGGGAGGACAACACCATTCACACACGGAGGACAACACCATTCACACACCGGGAGGACAACACCATTCACACACCGGGAGGACAACACCATTCACACACCGGGAGGACAACACCATTCACACACCGGGAGGACAACACCATTCACACACCGGGAGGACAACACCATCACACACGGGAGGACAACACATTCACACACCGGAGGACAACCATTCACACACCGGGAGGACAACACCATTCACACACGGGAGGACAACACCATTCACCACCGGAGGCAACACATCCACGCGGGAGGACAACACCATTCACACACCGGGAGGACAACACCATTCACACGCCGGTTACATTTTACGTTTACTAGAGAAATCCAGGTTAAGTGAAGGCCAAGGGCAGAAGGTCAACCCGGGAATCAAACCCGCAGCCTCTGGACGGGTTCCTAACCACTATAGTGTGCTAATTCCCCCAGGACTGATATGACCGAAAGCCTGCTCCGTACACAGAGAAGAGATTTATTTTGTTTTTTTTTTACCATTATCCATTGAGAACGTGTTTCTCTTCTGAATGGCTGAAACTAAGAAGGTGTGGGCTTGGATGGGAGACCACCTGGGAAAACGAAGTGGAAGTGGTGTTGGTGGGCCAGTAGGGGGCAATCTTCCCTGTGGTCAAATAAACCCCAATGCCCCAGTGCAATGACGGGGACACTGTGCTGTAAGAGTTGCCTTCTTTTGGATGAGACGTTAAACCGAGTTCCTGACTCACTGTGGTCATTAAAGATCCCAAGACACTCGTTGCACTGGAGGGGGGTGCCCGGTGTCCTGGCTAAATTCCCAACCTGGCTCTCTCCAACTTGCCACCTAATCATCCCCTGATTTAATTGGCTAAAAAAATGTTCTCTCCCTCTCCACCTTAGGTAATGTGTGGCAAGCGCTCTGGCGCAAAATTGCTTCCATGCATCACCCAGGTGGGTGAGGTGAGTTCCCCCTCATCACTGTAAAGCACTTTGAGCGTTTGGAAAAGTGCTATATGAACACAATGATTCATTCATTCTTTTTCAAGGGCAGTCTGGGAGAAAGGCCAGAGAGAACAGGTGCAAGTGGAGAGAGAGAGAGAGCCAAAGAAGAGTCCCCTCAGCCAGCTAGGCTTGAAGCTTAGTTCATTAACCCCTACTAACACAAAGCAGCCTCAAAACAGCAACATACAAACAATTAGAGTCAACCAAATTATAGCAAAACATAAAGAAAATTACATCACCTATTGAGACACACAAACAGAAATACAAAGCAAATTAGAATGCTATTGGGCCCTAAAAAGAGAGTACACAGTGGCAGATTACCTGACCACAGTGAAAGATTTAAAAACAAGGAAAATATTGACAAGATATAGACTCAGTGAACACAACCTGGCTATCGAGACAGGTAGACACCGGCAGACCTGGCTGCCCAGAGAGGACAGGTTGTGCTCACTTTGTGACACTGAAGAGGTGGAGACAGAGCTTAATTTCCTCACAGAATGTGAGAAATACAGAGAGACAAGGTCACTGTTCTTCCTCAAAATGAAAAAAAATCTGCCCACAATTTGAAATGCACTCAGAGACAGAGAAGCTGCCATTCCTTTTGGGAGAAAGAAGGGAATGTGTAGATTTGGCAGCACAATACATTGCCACTTGCCACAAACTGAGGGACAGGGAGTAACATTGACACCAGAAAAGTAAAATTTTTATAGTTCATTGACATTTTGTATGCGTTATGTTCTAGATGTAGAATTTTATTTCTGTGGATTGTCTGGATTTTATATTTTTTCTGTTTATTGTAGTTAAATTGTTATTGCCTGTCTGTTATATTTGTCATGTGAGTGAATGCTTTGGCAATGTAAGTGTACCCTTACCATGCCAATAAAGCTTATTGAATTGAATTGAATTGAATTGAATTGAATTGAATTGAATTGAGAGGCCAGAGAGAGAGAGAGAGAGAGAGAGAACAGGGGTAAAGCCCCTGGAGCAGTCGGCTGGGTTAAGGGCCTTGTTCAAGGGCCCAACGACAGAGATCATACTGGTAGGGACCCAACTTCTTCTCTCCAGATACCAGTCAGCATCCCTAAATCCCCACCAGGGGCTTCCACCAGCAACTGCTGTCAGTCACACACCCTGCTGTCCCCGGATTTATAACACCCGCCTTTCAACAGCATTTTCTCCTTTTACATTTACACGCGCAGACCTGGGTTAAGGGTTCCTTTTACATTTACATGCGCAGACCTGGGCTAAGGGTTCCTTTTACATTTACATGCGCAGACCTGGGTTAAGGGTTCCTTTTACATTTACATGCGCAGACCTGGGTTAAGGGTTCCTTTTACATTTACATGCGCAGATCTGGGTTAAGGGTTCTCCTTGGAGACGCTAGGCTTCAGCTCTCATCGGCGGCTCAGATTCTTTGACGTCAGCGAGAGTTTAAGAGCGAAAACAGAAGCAATCTCACTCAGCCGTGTCTCAATCACGCTCTGCGATAAAGAGGTCATCTCTCCCACTCCGCTCCCCGCTCGCTTATAAAACAGCTCGGCTGCCTCCCTCTTCAACACCATCCATAGCCCCAATACTAACCCCGATACTAACCCCAACACCATCAATAGCCCCAATACTAACCCCGATACTAACCCCAATACTAACCCCAACACCATCCATAGCCCCAATACTAACCCCAATACCATCAATAACCCCAATACTTACCCAAATGCAATCAATAACCCCAATCCTAACCCCAGCACCATCCATAGCTCCAATACTAACCCCAACGCCATCAATAACCCCAATACTAACCCCAACACCATCCATAGCCCCAATACTAACCCCAACACCATCAATAACCCCAATACTAACCCCAATGCAATCAATAACCCCAATACTAACCCCAGCACCATCCATAGCTCCAATACTAACCTCAAAACCATCAATAACACCAACACCATCAATAAGCCCAATACTAATCCCAACACCATCAATAACACCAACACCATCCATAGCCCCAATATTAAACTCAACAACATCAATAACCCCAACACTATCCATAACGCTAGCACTATCCTAACACTAATCCCAACACCACAATACTAATCCCAGTATCAACCCAAAAATTAAACCAGGCACAAATATAAACCTAAAACCTCATCCTGCCCCAACCACAACACTACCCTAAACAAAATATTCTCACTAGCCACAACCAGCAACCATACTAATCCCATCATCGATGCCAACCACGACACTAGTCCAATACCAGTGGTTCCCAGCCATGTTCCTGGAGGTCTGCCATCCTGTGGGTTTTCATTTCAATCCCAATTTGGCACACCTGATTCTACTAATTAGCAGCTCATGAGGCCACTAGCTGTTGAATGAGGTGTGCTTCGTTAGGTTAGGAGGGAGCAGATCTCCAGTAACAGGGTTGGGAACCACTGTCCTATACTAATCCCTATACCAACCCACTATTCTGTCTTTATTGGTATGAATGGACAGTATAGCGTGGAAGCTGCATCTTAAAAAAAAGGCACACACAAAGTTCTGCGAGTCTAACCCTGCCCAGGAAACAAAGACTGCTATCAGCCAGCAATTTGACTTACTGATGGTCAACTCTGAGTGAGAAATAAAGACTGAAACTGGTCTCTTCACACCGCCTGCAGAATCTGAAATCACATGGTTTTAATGCTGAACGCCGGGGGTTCAGGCTTGAGTGCAGGCCCGGGGAACGATGACGAATTTCTGCCTTCTCCGTTTTTCTTCCGGCTTCCGCTCCGAAATTATTTCAAGTGTTCAGGGCGGAAAGCCAGCAGTACAGAAGCAGAAGCCTTGCTTTCTCTCTACCGTTCTCCTCATTCTCTACCCCATCACTCCCACTCTCAACTCCCACACTTTCAAATTCAAATATGCTTCACCGGTCTTTCTCTACACTTCTCTCTCTGCCTCCATCTCTCTCTCTCTCTCTCTCTCTCTCTCTCTCTCTGGCTCTGTGGTCAAGTGGGGATGGGAACCTCTGTCCTAGTAGATGGAGAGCGGTGAGACTCTAATCTATGGGCCAACTCTTTAAGCGTCAGCGAGACTAGACTAGATTTAAAGACACATGCAGTTCGTATAAATAGACTCAATTCTGAAGATGGACTACTTTCGTTTTTTATTTTTATGGGCAGCCACTTTCCGTTCCCCTCCAGCCAGTAACGGTGGAGTGGATTCTTTTTTGTTTATACAGAATTATAATAAACTCCCGGACGCATCACCAGGGTTGCTGCACCAGGAATGCGTTCTGCAAGCTCACTGAAATGGAAATGCGCACGTTTTGAATTCAAAACCTCGGCCGCAGACGTCTTTGCCGGCACTTTCCCTTTCATAAGAGGGCCCTGCTGTTAATCGTCCTGGTTGCAGCATCGCTACTGTCAGCACCGACGTCACGATCCCTGCTGGCGACCGAAAGCAATGGGGTTCTAGAACACCGAGTTAGAAGGAAAAAAAAGAAAACTACTCTCCAAAACGGATACAAAGCACTCTATTAACCCTTTGAAGTTTTTCGGAATGTGTTTTTTCTCTGTTTTTTTCCTAAGTCAGTGTTCTAGAACTCCATTGCTTTCAGTCACTGGTAGTGATTGTGACATCAGCATTAGAATGTTCAATGAAGAACATTCTAATCACACATTTGTGATCTCACGCCTTAAAGGGTTAAATCAGGCTTTTTCTTAGACTTGACCTTGCCCTCCTGCTCATCCAATCCCACGCATTCCTTTGTATCCAGTGACACCTAGCCTACCTGTGCTGGGTCTAACCCCTTCACATCTGCATGATCTGTTAATTCCTCAGTCTGCTGATCCCGTACAGCTCAGCGTCCCCACAGAGTGAACTTCATGGGGTCGGTCATCCTTAAAGTTCTCAGCTGCCAGGGACAAGAGCAGCCTTCAGAAAAAGCACTAAACCGGACAATTTTATCCCTGCAGCTGCCTTAAAAGACCGTGTAATGGAGTCTGTCTCAGAAACATGCTACTGTTTCCACTCCTAATGGTGTGTTCCATCCTGCTAATGCCAAATGTCTGTCGCTGCCAATTTTGCCTTGCACTTTGTGTGCGCACCGGTCGTTAGGTTTGTGCTCTTGTTGCATTTTGTGCTTGTATCCCGCCTGTCTGGTGTTCATCTGACTATTGCTCGTCTTTTTTCTGTCTCTATTATCTGTTGTTTTTCTGTTTGTCCCTATTTTACTTCACTTTATCTCTATTATTTTACCCCTTTTTGGAGTGGATGGGATGGGGTGTTTGGTACTGGATGAGGGGATGTGGAATGGTGTGGTGAATGAGTGAGTGGTGAGTGAGTGGTGAATGAGTGGTGGTGGTGAGAGTGAGTGAGTGAGTGAGTGAGTGAGTGAGTGAGTGAGTGAGTGAGTGAGTGAGTGAGTGAGTGAGTGTGTGAGTGAGTGAGTGAGTGAGTGAGTGAGTGTGAGTGTGTGTGAGTGAGTGAGTGAGTGAGTGAGTGAGTGAGTGAGTGAGTGAGTGAGTGAGTGAGTGAGTGAGTGAGTGAATGAGTGAGTGAGCTCATCCTGGCTTTGCCGAGGCACACGTGGACGCATCTAGCAACACTGTGGTCATGCAGCCTCCAAAACATTTCAGTTTTATCCCTTTGAAGAGAAGGTTTTTTGGAATGTTTTGCGTCAGTGCTGCGGAACTCCATTGCTTTGAATTAACAGTAGTGATTGTGACATCAGCATTAGAATGTTCCATTAAGGACATTCTAATCGCATGTGTCTGATCTCACACCTTAAAGGGGAAAAAAGGCTGAATGCAGAATTCTGGGATAGGCACAGGACAGAAGGTCAGCCAGTGGCTTACCTAGGCGAACGCCATCGCAGAATAGCCTATAGAAAATCTCAGCCGCTACGGATTGTACATCTGACCCACTTTCCTTCCACACTGACATCGATGACTAAGTTACCTTCACACACACCCACACAGAGTCAAAAATTAAATTAATATTTTATGTATGTATGAACAGAGGGACTACTTCATTGCTATTTGGGGGAGGGGGGTGGGGGCATCTGTTTTGTTGGTATATTTCCATGAAAGGAAGAATAAATCAATAGGAAGTCAAAGAATATTTGTAAACAGGTTGAATAGAAAATCGAGTCCCCTCCGATGACATACAACATTGTGCATACATACTGGCAGGGCACACACAAAGCACAGCTACAGTACCCACGACCCTGACACACATTACAATGAACAGACGACCAGAAATCCATGTCACACTACAGAAAAAGCATGCACACGTAAAACTAAATCATTTTTAGAAAGTCGCCAGCATGTCTAAGAGTCCAGACAAACACCAAAATGACTAAGAGTCCAGACAAACTCCAACAAGAATAAGAGTCCAGACAAACACCAAAATGACTAAGAGTACAGACAAACTCCAGCATGAATAAAAGCCCAGACAAACTCCAGCATGAATAAAAGCCCAGACAAACTCCAGCGTGAATAAGAGCCCAGACAAACACCAGCATGAATAAGAGTCCAGACAAACTCCAGCATGACTAAGAGTTCAGACAAACACCAACATGACTAAGAGTCCAGACAAACTCCAGCAAGAATAAGAGTCCAGACAAACTCCAGCATGAATAAGAGCCCAGACAAACTCCAGCATGAATAAGAGCCCAGACAAACTCCAGCATGAATAAGAGTCCAGACAAACACCAGCATGAATAAGAGTCCAGACAAACTCCAGCATGAATAAGAGCCCAGACAAACTCCAGCATGAATAAGAGTCCAGACAAACACCAGCATGAATAAGAGTCCAGACAAACACCAACATGAATAAGAGTCCAGACAAAAACCAGCATGTCTAAGAGTCCAGACAAACACCAGCATGAATAAGAGTCCAGACAAACACCAGCATGATTACATGCACTGCTCTTCTGGGAGGATAATATACTTTCATGCGTTCGTTCAACAGGTGCCGCAGCACGAAAGCAAAGCTTCCGCTGCCAATATATACGAGAGCGAATTCAGTGCCAAAAGCCTGAACGTGCCAAACCAAGATTCGCAGAAATAAAACGAGAAAATGTAAAAATACACTCGGTACGTGTAAAAACAGAACCTGCCGCAGTGAACATCGTCTAGAACATGACTTCCGACGCTTCTGCAAACGCTCGCATTTCTATTTTTCTGGACCCAAAAATACAATTTTTGGCACAGCTCAACGAGAACCTAGCACGTCTGCCAGCATAAAAATACCTCACAGGTGAAGAAAAATGACAAAATACCGCACAGCAAACGTCCATACAAATTACACACCTCGAAATCATGAGGGAAAATTTGTCTCTGAGTTTTGGTCCCCCACATTGGCAAGCTTTACAAATATTTTCAAGTCATATTTTTAGGGATTATATTTTTACATTCACTATATTTATATAGTTGTGTTTATTTAAAAAATGTTTTACACACATACGAGCACGTGCCATTGGAATAATTTCATGCGCTGCGGCACACAGCACGACAGGTAAATACAGCGCAACTATCAGCGCAAGAGCAGCGCTACATATCTGATTGGCTCCGGGCTGCTAAACAAGCAAGGAAAACATGTCGGACTCAGCGGTGAGCGCCAATCGGCCTATCACAGCGGGGATGCGTGCAGTTACTATGACGAGCGGTTGATCCCCCATTGGCTGGGGGACCTTGGTCTTCAGCTTAGCAGGATAACTGAACCTTCACACAGCCCACGAGGGCTCTGGAAACTCCTGTCATACCCGCTCAAACTGTTCAACAGATCAATAAATCCTCACAGAAAATGACCTCAATATCACAGGAAAACAAAATGTCCCACCAGCCCTTTTTGTGTAGAGCGTGCATTCTGCTTTAGAATCAAGTGCTGTACCCGTGTCCAAATGTTGGACGCTTTTTTCCAAGAACTTTCAAGCCCTTGATTTAATTACAAAGCAAAGAAAATCAAGACACTCATGTGGAGAGAACTGAACTTAATAAAGCTGGTCATTAGTTCGGCTGAGCACATTAAAAAATAAATTTAAAAAACTCACAACAATTAACTAAAGTGTTTTTTTGTTTGTTTTTTTTAATAAACTGCAGGTCTCCATGTGAAAGGACTGCCTGGATTCGCTTCGCTCTTACATTGGCCATTTTCAAAGGGTGACTGAAGGGTCGTTCTAATCACTCCTGCAGCTCACCCCCTTCCTTTTTTATGCACATCAGAATGTGTAAAAAGCACACACAAAACAAAGTGCAAACCAACAGAAACACTTCTTTAAGCATAAAAGTCATTTTTCCAAGTATTCCTTTTTATGTTGGTGTGCATGGGTCCTGACTCTAGTGTACGGCAAATGTCTCACCTACTCTCACTGCTCTTACAAATTTTTAGCCTAGGACACAGGCCAACAGGGCTCATTCAAAAGCCAGAGTCAACCTTGGAACAGCTTTCTCCTGATGGTGGTAGCTATCAAAACAAGATATAAAAAAGGTAAAGAAATAGCTCTGTTCATTAAAGAGACCTAGAAAAAGTACTCTGTTTTAAAAAAACTGTTTAAAAAATGCTAGTAGTGCGTGCAGTGTTAACAATAACACAAATGAACCAGACTTGAAAATGGAACTTGTAAATGGATGGCAAATGGACTGCATTTATATAGCGCTTTTATCCAAAGCACTTTACAACTGATGCTTCTCATTCACCCATTCACACACACACTCACACACCAACGGTGAAAGGCTGCCATGCAAGGTGCCAATCGGCTCGTTGGGAGCAATTAGGGGTTAGGTGTCTTGCTCAGGGACACTTCGACACGCCCAGGGCGGGGGATCGAACCGGCAACCCTCCGACTGCAGGTCAACCGCTCTCAGCTCCTGAGCTACAGTACTGTGCAAAAGTCTTAGGCACCAGTAAAAAAATGCTGCACAGCTAAGATGCTTTCAAAAATAATGAAATGAAAGGTTAAAAATATCGAAAAAATAATATAAAGAGCCGTAAATAGTTACTAAATAAAATCAATGTTTGGTGTGACCACCCTTCGCCTTTAAAACTACATCAATTCTCTTAGGTACACTGTCTGGCAGTTTTATAAGAAAATCGGCAATTAGGTTGTTCCAAGCATTTTGGAGAACTTGCCACAGTTCTTCTGCAGATTTTGGCTGTTTTGCTTGCTTCTGGCTCTCCAGGTAATCCCAGAGACCCTTGATCAAGTTTTTATCTGAAAAGTAGTCTATTACTTAAAATATTACTTTATTTAATAAAATACAAAAATGTATCTGTAAAATTTCATTTTGTGGAAAATTCATGTTTGGAAATCTCAAATTTGCTCTTTTCTACTGGCACACTAATGCAGAAAATAAAAAATAATCACCTAAGACCAAATATGTACTATATATTATATTTAAAAATCCAGGGTGCCTAAGATTTTTGCACAGTACTGTATGTCGCCCCTAGCCCAATGCTCCAGTCCTCCACATCTGTTAAACAGATAGCTTACCCCTACTATACGCTGCATAGTCCCGCAGTGGACTGGGCGGGCCTTCAAGTAGCTGATTTGGCCCCTCAAAAAAATGGCAGTATAATAATCCATTTCCGCTACAAAATGATATCTTATATTAGAATAATATTTGACATATCGCCTGGCTTTCTTTCTGCCAAACATTATGAAACTCACTGTATTTATCAGAGATGTGTCTGTAACATATAGGTTACTTGGTAACATATTGTCCTCTCCCTAAATTAGTCCTGCTCATGGCCACAACCATTTTTTTCCCAAGCCCCCCCTTCCACCAAATACTGAAAACACACCAGTTTAAACAAGACCTTGGCTCAGCGAATGTTGATCTCTGTACCAATCACACGGGCGTGCTTGTCATACCTACGCTGACCCTAAAACTATATCCCCTGTCCCATTCGCTTCCTGGTGCTACCGCATTCTCTACTTCCTTTTTGCACCCCCCATGGCCTCAAGCTATGAGTTTATGAACCGCACGACCATCAGTTGGGGACCCTCAGCACTGGGGCCCACGTCCGCAGTCCCCATGTGAGAGCGACCAGGCCTGGAATACGCTCAGGCGGTTGGTACCGTGTGCAAATGCGCGTGCCGCTTTGAAGGAGCTAAACGGCGAAATGGCGGAAACGCGAGGCACGGTCTACGGCTACCCCTGTTGACGTCACGCCCCCAACTCTCAAGGAAAACGTGGGACACAGGTTACCCAATGTACGAAAGTTGGTATGTATTACATTACATTACATTACAGGCATTTAGCAGACGCTCTTATCCAGAGCGACTTACACAACTTTTACATAGCATTTTACATTGTATCCATTTATACAGCTGGATATATACTGAAGCAATTCCGGTTAAGTACCTTGCTCAAGGGTACAACGGCAGTGTCCTTACCCGGGAATCGAACCTGCAACCTTTCGGTTACAAGCCCAGTTCCTTACCCACTGTGCTACACTCCGTCCTATGTATAAGGGGGGGGGGGTGTTTATGGGTCGGACGGACTGTAACCCAACTGCGCCTTGCTCCGGTTCCCCGCTGGAACAGGCGACGCCTCTCAGCCCCCCCCCCCCGCCCACCCCGCCCCCCCCCCTCGCTGCAGGGCTCCGTTTCTGACAGGCAGCCAATCACACGGTTGCAGAGCTCCGTTTCTGACAGGCAGCCAATCACACGGCTGCAGAGCTCCGTTTCTGACAGGCAGCCAATCACACGGCGCGCTGACCGTGTGCCGAGAGACCGTCACACCCACGGCAACAGCAGAGCTTCTCTCATCTCCATGGCGACGTGCTAAACACACCTTATTAAGGGAAGCAGATGGATAAAAATGGCTCTCTTTTTTTTCTGAGGAAAAGTGTCAGCAGTGCTGAGGAATAAAAGCTATAATAATCACCCCCCCCCCACCTCTAATGCACCCTAACCAGGCACCAACTCATCTCATCTACGTAAAAAAAAGGCCAAGGTGTTGCCATGGTATTTTCTTACATTCACTGCCTGTAAGCAGGGGGTGGCAGGAGGGGGGGGGGCAAATGGGCTGGTGGAATTAAGGGCAGATCTAAGGGCAGTTTAAAGCATGGCTTCACATTATGGACAATGACCAACACTGCAGCAGCATTGTGGAGAGCAAGACTAACACTGTGCAGGAGTGTTAGGGACAGTTAGAGTAAGACTAACACACTGTGCAGCAGCGTTAGGGAGAGTTAGAGTAAGACTAACACACTGTGCAGGAGTGTTAGGGACAGTTAGAGTAAGACTAACACACTGTGCAGGAGTGTTAGGGAGAGTTAGAGTAAGACTAACACACTGTGCAGAAGTGTTAGAAATGCACACTTGCTGACCTGTGGCTGCGGTACACATTGAGCAGGATAATGAGGAACCCCAGGGAGTAACACGCCAGGTAGGGACCCCCAAACAGCCTGGTCAGGCCCCGCGTTCGGTGCTCCCACCTGGCCACCTGTGAAAGGAAACAACACTGTGAGAGAACACTGCAAAACAACACTGAGAGAAAACACCCATAACAACACTGTGACAACACTGCAAAACAACACTGAGACAAACCTGCAAAACAACACTGTGAGACAACACTACAAAACAACACTGTGAGAGAACACTGCAAAAACATCACCGTGAGAGAACACTGCAAAACAACACTGAGAGAAAACACCCATAACAACACTGTGACAACACTGCAAAACAACACTGAGACAAACCTGCAAAACAACACTGTGAGACAACACTACAAAACAACACTGACAGAAAACACCCTAAAACAACACTGTGAGATAACACCTCAAAACAACACTGAGACAACTCTACAAACAATACTGTGAGACAACACCCCAAAACAACACTGTGAGAAATCACCCTAAAACAACACTGTGAGGCAAAACAACTCCACAAAAGAACACTGACCACAGAACACTACAGAACAACACTACAGATAACACTAAGACAACTCTTAGAAAAGCACAGTATCCTTCTGCCTCCCAGCATGTACTCACACACACACTCACTTGCATAGGTGGACACACACCACACTATCATACTCAAACACACATATGCAAGTGTGCGCATGCTTACACACACACACACACACACACACACAGCAGGCACACGCACACACACACACAGCATGTACTCGCGCACACACTCACTTGCATAGGTGGACACACCACACTATCATACTCAAACACACATATGCAAATGTGCGCATGCTTACACACACACACACACACACACACACACAGCAGGCACACGCACACACACGCACACACAAACAGAGCAGGCACAGGCACAGGCACAGACACACACACACACACACACACACACACACACACACACGCACACACAATTTCCTTCTGCTTCAATCTAAAGCCCTTAACAGCCACAGCCAAATTAATGTCTTCATCAATGTCAAGTTATGGAAGGAAAGAAAACTGAAAGGAGATATAAAGAAAAAAAAAAGAAAAAACCTTTCAGCTTCTATTTTAAGAACGGGAACAAAAGCAAGACATGTTTCATCTGTTCCCTGAAAGCACAGCACCTGTCCATGGTAAGAAGTAGCTGGCTTCAGATTTGATACAGTCATCAAATGTAAGGGATATGCAACAAAATACCGACCTTGCAAGTCAAGCACAAGTTAAATTTGTCAAAATGTACTATGTCCCAATACTTATGCTGACTTTAAATAGGCATTTTTGTAATATAGTTCAGTGTCTGCTTAAAAAAAGAACACATGAAATAAACGTGAATTTTGCCTCATAGTCACTGTGCTATTTGAAACAGAAATTTGATAAGTTCGGAGGGAAAACAACCAATCTGACAAAACCGTCGCGAACCTTTTCATTTAGCTGTAGCCGGCCTGCACCACGTTCAGTGCCATTTTTATCACGCAGCGAGAAGGAACTGTGTCTGGTGCTGCTTTTAGGATTAAAAGCCTGGTTTCATAGCTCGCAGTACCTCTCACCTGAGGTTAACGCTGGTAACAAGCTCCCACGATGCACAATTTAAAACAGAATTTAGCACACGCTTTCAGCCAACAGGACTCCAGAGAAAGCATATTTAATATGGCTAACAAAAAAAACTCTGCTAATGCCAGGGATAAGCAAAGCCACCATCAAATCAGACTGGGAGGCGTGACCTGAGACCGGTGTGGATTAAGGGCTTTTTTTTCCCTGCATCTCCAAGAAAAGCACTTCACCCAATTAGTATCGAATCCTTCCTGCCTGCAAAAGAGGCGAGCAATTAGCAACGCTGATCCACTGCTGGGGGAGGCGGGTTCGAGAGGGATAACCACTGGTTCATTCAAGGACTCCGCAGCTCTCCCGATCCCAGCCGCGGGTGAACAGCGCTCTGAAAGCGGACGGCGGGCCCGTGTGCCTCGGTGGAGGGGTCGCTTTCAAAGGCGAGGGGTCGGAGGCTCTGGGGCGACATATCCGCCGAACACGAGACTGCATCAGGGTCCACATTAAAAACCGCGATCCCACACGAAGCCAGCATCCCACCATGCACCCTGCTCCTGCTGAAGCTAAGCATCCCACCATGCACCCTGCTCCTGCTGAAGCTAAGCATCCCATCATGCACCCTGCTCCTGCTGAAGCTAAGCATCCCACCATGCACCCTGCTCCTGCTGAAGCTAAGCATCCCACCATGCACCCTGCTCCTGCTGAAGCTAAGCATCCCACCATGCACCCTGCTCCTGCTGAAGCTAAGCATCCCACCATGCACCCTGCTCCTGCTGAAGCTAAGCATCCCACCATGCACCCTGCTCCTGCTGAAGCTAAGCATCCCACCATGCACCCTGCTCCTGCTGAAGCTAAGCATCCCACCATGCACCCTGCTCCTGCTGAAGCTATACATCCCACCATGCACCCTGCTCCTGCTGAAGCTAAGCATCCCACCATGCACCCTGTTCCTGCTGAATGGCTGAAGCTAAGCAAGGGTGGGCTTGGTTAGTACTTGGATGGGCCAGCAGGGGGCAATCTTCCCTCTGGTCAAATAAACCCCAATGCCCCAGTGCAGTGACGGGGACACTGTGCAGTAGGAGATGCCTTCTTTCGGATGAGACGCTAAACCGAGGTCCTGACTCACTGTGGTCATTAAAGATCCCATGACACTTCTTGCAAACAGTAGGAGGCTCCCCGATGTCCTGGCTAAATTCCCAGATCTGGCTCTCTCCAACTTGCCACCTAATCATCCCCTGATTAAATTAGCAAAAAAAAAATGTTCTCTCCCTCTCCACCTTCGCTAATGCGTGGTGAGCGTTCTGGCACAAAATGGCTTTGGTGCATCACCCAGGTGGGTGCTACTCATTGGTGGTGGGTGAGGTGAGTTCCCCTTCATCATTGCAAAGCACATTGAGCGTTCGGAAAAGTGCTATATAAATGCAATGATTCATTCATTCATTCATCTCTTGATGGCGCCCGTTTATTTTTTCAATTTGTTTAACGTCGTAAAACATTCCTGTTAGAAATGAATATGAATGACATATCATACATGTCCTAAGGCTCTTCCTGAAATGTTCCCAGTGACTTTCAAGACAACATTCAAGCAACGTCTAGGAAATTGGAAAAATGTGCCTTGTGGGAATGTTTACCTCAACTGAGACAACACTACAAAACAACTCTGAGAGACAACACTACAGAAGAACTGAGACAACACTACAAAACAGCTGAGACAACACTGTGAAACAACGCTACAAAACAACACTGTGAGACAACACTACAATACAGCTCTGTGAAGCAACACTGAGACGACACTACAAAACGACTCCTGAACACACACACACACACACACACACACACACAGCAGGCACACACACGTGCACGCACGCACACACACACACAAACGCAATTTCCTTCTGCTTCCATCTGAAGCCCTTAAGAGCCACAGCCAAACTGATGTCTTTATCAACATGAAGTTACGGAAAGAAAAAAAACTGAAAGGAGATATAAAGAAAAAGAAAAAAAAACCTCTGAGCTTCTATTTGAAGAAATGGAACAAAAGCAAGACATGTTTTATATTACACGCTTTACCACGACTCTCCTTGCATTCTGAGAACACTGAAAATGAAAAACTCCAGGAATTACAATTGCCCGCTGACTGCTCTGCGTTCCAGCCTTTCGTACATCACCATCCTTCCATCCATCTTTATATTACGTTACATTACATCCATCTTAAACTGCATACTGTGAGTATTGTGTTTGTGCATGTGTGCACGTATCTATGTGTGTGTGTATGTATTTTTTGTTTGTGATTGGGTATTGTGTGTGTGTGTGTGTGCTCATGTGCATGTGTGTGTGTTTTTTATGCGTGTGTATTTTGTCAGTGTGTGTGCATGTGTGTGTGTTGTGTGTATTTTGTCAGTGTGTGCATGCGTGGGTTTTGTGTGTTTTTTGTATTTTGTGTGTGCGTTGTGTTTTTTTGTATTTTAAGTGTGTGTGTATTTTGTGAGTGTGTGCATGTGTGTGTTTTGTGTGTTTTTTGTATTTTGTGTGTGTGTATTTTGTGAGTGTGTGTGTGTTGTGTTTTTTTGTATTTTATGTGTGTGTATTTTGTGAGTGTGTGCATGCGTGTGTTTTGTGTGTTTTTTGTGTTTTATGTGTGTGTATTTTGTGAGTGTGTGTGTAATTAGTGTGTGTGTGTGTGTGTGTGTGAAATCGTGTATGGCAGTGAGTTTCACTAAGGACCAGTCTTTCAGGTTTCCTTGGTAACATGTATTTTTCACCTCGACTCTGTTCTACAGACTTTTTACAGTTAATTTACCTCTCATTTTATTCTCTTTATTCGCCAATTCAGACAGCACTCACAGGCCAGTAAATCACTGAAATCTTGGGTTTAACTAGCATGGAACTGGTAGGGATGATGTGAGGAAACTTGAAACCCTGAAACTGCACTACATCAGCCTTTCAGGCCCAACTGACGGCCTGACCTTTTCCCAGCTAACCAGGCTCGCTCTCCTGTCCTTTCGGCCATTCTGATTGGCTGCTGGTCGGTCGCCGGGACGCCGTAGATCGAGGCCTATTTTAAGCCACGGGAGCAGGTTTGGGAAAGAGGCGAGAGGGGTGCAGATGCGCTCGGCGAGCGCTGACTCACACCGCGTTCAGCGTTTCTGCGTGGACGTGTACGGCGCCGTCCGAAACGATTGGGCTCCGCTGACGAAGATGAGGAACGAGGGGCCGTGTAAAATAAACGCAGTGAGCCATGAGCCATATGCTCAGCAGTGAGAAACACAGTCAGGTACAGAGCGACAGGCACCCGCGATAAAGAGGCACCAAGAAGGACTGGAAAACAGCAGGGCTTACGAGGGGGGGGGGGGGATACAGCAGGGGGGCAGAGGGGTTACAGCGGGGGGGGGGGGGCAGGGGGTTATAGGGGGGCAGAGGGTTAGAGCGGGGGGGTTATGGGGGGGCCCCTCTGCTGTGACCCCCTGCCCCCACCATAACCCCTCAGTAACCCCTCAGTCAGTTGCGTAACACCCTCCCCCTTCCCCTCCTGGCCCCGCTCTGATTGGGCAGCGCGGCCCTCAGCGGGGTTTATGGGTCGGGGCGAACGCGCAGGCGCGGGGGGAATGGAACATGCTGTGCTAACGCGCAGGCGCGGGGGGAATGGAACACGCTGTGCTAACGCGCAGGCGCGGGGGGAATGGAACACGCTGTGCTACGCGCAGCGCGGGGGAATGAACACGCTGTGCTAACGCGCAGGCGCGGGGAATGGAACACGCTGTGCTAACGCGCAGGCGCGGGGGAATGGAACACGCTGTGCTAACGCGCAGGCGCGGGGGGAATGGAGCATGCTGTGCTAACGCGCAGGCGCGGGGGGAATGGAACACGCTGTGCTAACGCGCAGGCGCGGGGGGAATGGAACATGCTGTGCTAACGCGCAGGCGCGGGGGGAATGGAACATGCTGTGCTAACGCGCAGGCGCGGGGGGAATGGAACACGCTGGGCTAACGCGCAGGCGCGGGGGGAATGGAACACGCTGTGCTAACGCGCAGGCGCGGGGGGAATGGAACATGCTGTGCTAACGCGCAGGCGCGGGGGGAATGGAACACGCTGTGCTAACGCGCAGGCGCGGGGGGAATGGAACACGCTGTGCTAACGCGCAGGCGCGGGGGGAATGGAACACGCTGTGCTAACGCGCAGGCGCGGGGGGAATGGAACACGCTGTGCTAACGCGCAGGCGCGGGGGGAATGGAACATGCTGTCACGGCCGGGCATTATGACTTTCATTAGGCCTCGTTAGGCACAGCTGCTCTCCCACTGTCCCCTCTGAGCTGCTGCCTCTCTCACCCGGCCGAGCCACCATGACCAATACTCAGGCTTCAGTGTGCTCCTCCAATACGCACTGTACACACATGCATGTACACACACACACAGACACACACACACACACGCACACACACACACGCACGCACACACAACTCACTCACTCTCTCTCTCTCACACACGCACACACATAACTCATCCTCACACACACACACACACACACACACACAACACCACACCACCACACACACAGACACACCACACACACACACACACACACACACACGCACACACACACACACACACGCACACACACCACACACACAACACACACACCCACGCACACCACACACGCCACACACACACACACACACACACACAACTCACTCACTCTCTCTCTCACACACACGCACACACATAACTCACTCACTCACTCTCTCACACACACGCACACACACATAACTCACTCACTCTCTCTCTCTCACACGCACACACATAACTCACTCACTCTCTCACACACACGCACATAACTCACTCACTCTCGCTCTCACACGCACGCGCACACACACACACACACAGACACACAGACACACACACACAACTCACTCACTCTCTCACACACACACGCGCACACACACACAGACACACATAAAACTCACTCACTCTCTCTCTCACACACACGCACATAACTCACTCACTCTCTCTCTCACACGCACGCGCACACACATAACTCACTCACTCTCTCTCTCTCACACACACACACATAACTCACTCACTCACTCTCTCTCTCACACACACACATAACTCACTCACTCACTCTCTCTCTCACACACACACACACACACACAGGAACTCTGAAAGTAAAGTTCTATAAATAAAGTATTCTTACATACAAAGTCACATCACAATGTATAAAAAAACACTGAGTGACTCATCCCCAGAGCCCTCTGCTTCATTACACAAGCACCTACACACACATACACATGGCCACACACATACATACACACGCACGCACGCACGCACGCACACACAAACACGCAGACACACACACACACGCACGCACGCACGCACGCACGCCCGCACACACACACACGCGCCCGCACACACACACACGCGCCCACACACACACACCCGCACACACACACAAACATGCACACACACAAACACGCAGACACACACGCACGCACACACGTACACACACACACACACACACACGCGCACACATACATTCTGTACGTACACACACAGGCATGTTTGTGCTGGGGTGAGTCAGTCTGATGCTGAGGACAGACACACAGACAGAACTCCTTCCCCAGATACAGATTTACTCGCTTGCTAATGACTAACACTGCTGATAGGACGCCGGTCATTTAAACAAGCTATCGATTAAATATGAAAGAATACTTTTATGACATTTCAGCTCAGTTATTGACATAACACTGACATGTTTGTGGGCGCTTCTGTTGCACACCTCTCCTAAAAATAAAAGATTAAAAGACACCAGCTCCAGCTCCCGAACTTCGCCCGTCACTGCCCCATCGAAGGCGGGGGCCGTTAGGAGGCAGGGGGACGCAATAAAAGGCGATTAATCTTTTAAATGCGGGAAAAACGCACCAGAATATCTGAGCTGGCAAACATACATAAAAACTTATGTGTCACACATGCACACACAAAATATGACATTAGCTGTTTTTGTTATTTATTTATTTGGATATTGTTTGCCCCTTGTCGTTTGCGTCAGACATAAATTCTAATTTTCTGAATACATTTTTACTTTTTTTTTTCTTATTTTTTTACTTATTTAAGAACCTGCTGGCGTCAAAAAATACGGATATACAGGCTACAACTAATTTATTCAATTAGTGTTGTCTTTTTTTTTTAAGAATTAGCCCACTTTGTAAATTTGTAGCCAAATCTGGAATGGGAAAATATAAATAAATAAACGAATCACATAAACCTAAAATGATATTTTTTTAAAAAACGCGTGGGCACCATAACCCCAAACGCTCGACTCAGCGAAACGAGTGACACTGCGGTCAACTCGACCGAAGGGCTATAGCCCCCGGAAGGAGGTCATTCTGACCGCAAGCCACCCGCTCTCAGTGACTGGAGAGGAGGCTTTATGTCACTTTGAGTTATTTATGTTCAGCCTCCATTTTGTGACAAAACAGCCACTTACGAATACCAAAATTAGAACTGCACACTGTGACATACAGGGGAAAAGTGAAAGACGGGGGTTATTATTATTATTATTATCATTTTAAATATAGTTTATCTGGATAGTTTGACACAAACAAAACCACATTATACACTTAGAGAGGATAATGTGGGTTCTGATTCAGGTTGAGTTTGTGAGGGCGTTCTCGTTTATCTTAAGTGTAGCCGCGAAGCTTTTTGAAACATCTCTTCCCGGAGAGCTGAAACTCAACACAAAAAAAGGAAAGCACATTAAAGCACCTCCCTCAAAATGACATTACATTACAGGCATTTAGCAGACGCTCTTATCCAGAGCGACTTACACAACTTTTTACACAAGCATTTTACATTGTATCCATTTATACAGCTGGATATATACTGAAGCAATTTCGGTTAAGTACCTTGCTCAAGGGTACAAGGGTACAACGGCAGTGTCCTTACCCGGGAATCGAACCTGCGACCTTTCGGTTACAAGCCCAGTTCCTTACCCACTGTGCTACACTCCGTCACTGTGTAATTTCAAAGTGCTCTCCCAATTTTATTTGTCTAGTTTTTGCTTTGGAGCTTGAAAATTTTTTAATGAACAGAGTAGCCGCATGAAACGCATGAAAGCAGGGCATTGCGTAATAGTGCTTCACAATCAAACGGCGTTCCTTTGAAAACACACTTTAGCGGCTGCAGACAAACGTTAGTTTCCATTTCGTTTAGCTTTGCTTGTTTCGCTGCTAATAACCCAGCACATACAATCACAACGAGAAGAAACCTTTTTCTAAAGAGCACCTTACCACTATCACACAATTATTTTGTAAAAAAAAGAAAAATGATTAATATAAACACTCTCCCATCTTTTCTTTTTGTTCTAGTAAGTGCTGATCTTTCAGAAGCATTTATTTTGAAATAAAAACTTCTTTGATGAATTATAAATAAAAGCTGTATTAATTATTATATTATATTAATATCATATGTGATGTCAGAGCTCCCAAAAGAAAAGTGACTATATTATAACACACTGGCCTGAGTGTTTAAAAATATTGTGATCTGATTAAATTTTGCTACCTCCCAGTGGGAAAAGGGCTATCTTTAGTGTTATTCTTTTTGGCGGATCGGGGGGGGGGGAGACTCCGCCCCTTTAACATAAGAACAGTCATCTTTATATTGTCTTTGCCCCCCCCCACACACACCCAAAGTAGCACTATGACGCAAATCATTTCCTGCCATACAATTATTCTAAAAATAACTCCAATTAAACACTCACTCGTACAACTGGGTTCCTATACAGAAACAGGAGTTTGACATGTTTGTGAGTGTCACAAAAAAAAAAAAACACCTGATTTAATTTGATTCACGGATATCGCATTCCCACCTAGCCTAGTGACACTTCCGTACACACAGACTGCCACACACACAAACTCGCACACACACACACATACACACAGGGAAGCGTGAACCACGTACACACAGGTGAACCCACACCCAACCAAACACACAGCCAAGCCATCGCATATCACAGTCATCTTGAAAAACGCCCCCCTCTCTGCAGTGAAGAAAATCTTTAAAATGGGGGTGAGGACTACCCCTCAATACCACTGAATAACGACTGACACTCAGACTGCTGAGGGGACGAACGTACCCAAAACAGGCCCGGAAAGTGTCCTCCACGTCCCAGAGGTCAGAACCAGCAGGGGTGCAGCACCTGACCCACAGTGGCCACACACTCACCCATTCACAAGGCAACTGTGACTCCATGAGCCCACGCCACTCCGGTCACACGTTCATTCACGACACCGAGCCAGGCTGCTATGCAATTTGTAGCAGCTGAGCTCCTATACCTGATCTTGCGACCCTTACAGCCTAGCGGAGTCTAGTAGCCAATCAGGCCTTATGCGGAAGGTTTCCGTCGGTCAGAATATCACAGGTGGCTCTGACCGTGCCAGGAGTCTATCAACTTATGCGCGTAGCTCTTTCATTCCTTGCGCTATGCTGAGCGCGATGTAACTGTACGGAGCCTAGGAACGTGCCTATGCGATTAACTAGTGAACTGATACATCAAAGCAGGCTAAATTATAACATGAACGTTGTGACATTGTGAGCGCTCTTGTAGCACTGGCCTGGCTGCGTGAGCTCCTGTGTAACCAGCCTTGTTTCCGTTTTTCCTTCGACTCCTATACTTTGACCACCGTTTTGCTATAAACTTGACCCTCGATCCCACAGCTTGGGGCCTCCTTTTGTAAAAAATTTGACTGCAGATTGTCTTGTTAAACCAGCTGGAGCTCTGTTCCCCGACTGTTCTGACAGCCAAAAAAGAGCCAGGGAGCTGCCTTATGCAACCTTATGTAGCCTTATGCTGTGAGCTCCTTATGTAACCTTATGTAGCCTTATGCTGTGAGCTCCTTATGTAACCTTATGCAGCCTTATGCTGTGAGCTCCTTATGTAGCCTTATGCTGCGAGCTCCTTATGTAACCTTATGCAGCCTTATGCTGTGAGCTCCTTATGTAACCTTATGCAGCCTTATGCTGTGAGCTCCTTATGTAACCTTATGTAGCCTTATGCTGGAGCTCCTTATGAACCTTATGCTGCCTTATTGCTGTCAGCTCCTTATGCAACCTTATGCAGCCTTATGCTGTCAGCTCCTTATGTAACCTTATGCTGTGAGCTCCTTATGCAACCTTATGTAGCCTTATGCTGTCAGCTCCTTATGTAACCTTATGCAGCCTTATGCTGTGAGCTCCTTATGCAGCCTTATGCTGTGAGCTCCTTATGCAGCCTTATGCTGTGAGCTCCTTATGCAACCTTATGCTGTGAGCTCCTTATGTAGCCTTATGCTGTGAGCTCCTTATGTAGCCTTATGCTGTGAGCTCCTTATGCAACCTTATGCTGTGAGCTCCTTATGTAACCTTATGCAGCCTTATGCTGTGAGCTCCTTATGTAGCCTTATGCAGCCTTATGCTTAGCTCTTATGAACTATGCTGCGAGCTCCTTATGTAACCTTATGTAGCCTTATGCTGTGAGCTCCTTATGTAACCTTATGCAGCCTTATGCTGTGAGCTCCTTATGTAACCTTATGTAGCCTTATGCTGTGAGCTCCTTATGCAACCTTATGTAGCCTTATGCTGTGAGCTCCTTATGTAACCTTATGTAGCCTTATGCTGTGAGCTCCTTATGCAGCCTTATGCTGTGAGCTCCTTATGCAACCTTATGCTGTGAGCTGCCTTATGCAACCTTACTAACTTCACACAATGTGATGTGCATTCTGAACAGGGTCCCTGGTCTCTGCAATGGCTGCAGCCTCCAGAAGAACACACACAACTCTTCTCTAACACTGAAGAGTACCCAGCTCTTCTCTAACACAGAAGAGTACACAGCTCTTCTCTAACACTGAAGAGTACACAGCTCTTCTCTAACACTGAAGAGTACCCAGCTCTTCTCTCACACCGAAGAGTACACAGCTCTTCTCTCACACCGAAGAGTACACAGCTCTTCTCTCACACTGAAGAGTACACAGCTCTTCTCTCACACTGAAGAGTACACAGCTCTTCTCTAACACTGAAGAGTACACAGCTCTTCTCTCACACTGAAGAGTACACAGCTCTTCTCTCACACTGAAGAGTACACAGCTCTTCTCTCACACTGAAGAGTACACAGCTCTTCTCTAACACTGAAGAGTACACAGCTCTTCTCTAACACTGAAGAGTACACAGCTCTTCTCTCACACTGAAGAGTACACAGCTCTTCTCTCACACCGAAGAGTACACAGCTCTTCTCTCACACTGAAGAGTACACAGCTCTTCTCTAACACTGAAGAGTACACAGCTCTTCTCTAACACTGAAGAGTACACAGCTCTCCTCTAACACTGAAGAGTACACAGCTCTCCTCTAACACTGAAGAGTACACAGCTCTCCTCTAACACTGAAGAGTACACAGCTCTTCTCTCACACCGAAGAGTACACAGCTCTTCTCTCACACTGAAGAGTACACAGCTCTTCTCTCACACTGAAGAGTACACAGCTCTTCTCTAACACTGAAGAGTACACAGCTCTTCTCTCACACTGAAGAGTACACAGCTCTTCTCTAACACTGAAGAGTACACAGCTCTTCTCTAACACTGAAGAGTACACAGCTCTTCTCTCACACTGAAGAGTACACAGCTCTTCTCTAACACTGAAGAGTACACAGCTCTTCTCTAACACTGAAGAGTACACAGCTCTTCTCTCACACTGAAGAGTACACAGCTCTTCCCCAACACTGAAGAGTGGAAGACCGTCTTCTTTTTTTCTTCTTATGAAACCCCCTGAAAAGGTCAGCAATGCCCTGTAGATGAGCCCTCTTTACTCATCGGCAGTCATCGTGAAAGCCCAAATCTTTTTTGGAGGGGAAACAGCAGCGTATGTAATCCAGAAGAAACGGTAGGAGGCTTATTGAAGGAGAATACACACACAGTTACGCATTTTATTATTTTGGGTTGTCTCTCACAAACTCACACACTCACACTCTCTCACACACTCTCACGCACAATCAAGCACACGCACGCAAAAAATGCATAGAAACATACAAATGCAATAATGCACACACACACACACACACACACACACACACACACGCACGCAGCAAATGTACATTTTATTGGGGACAACATTAGCCCAGCTGCTTGATCGTGTGTGTGTCTGTGTGTGTGTGTGTGTGTGTGTGCATGAGAGGCAATCATTGTAAACCGCTTTGTGCTGGAAAATGTGCTATATAAACGAAGTCCATTTACAACTCACTGTACATACACAACAGTCACCCACCGTTTCCCAGAAAGACTGCTACACCCTCACCACCCACACCATGACCCCGCCCCTGTAGAAGAAGGGGGCTTTACCTGGGATCTCACCTGGAAAAACTTCACCTGTTTTTTTTTTTTTTAAGATGCAAAATTCTGAGGCAAACAAAGAGCAACCACTAACACAACCACAAGTTCCCACCACCACAGCCAGGCGATTAAAATACAACGCTGTCACTATTACAGAGAGATGTAGTTATCGCTTAAATACAAAAAAAAAAAAAAATGTAATTTAAATTAAATGCTGTGATTATGTTTTATTCTGCTGTGACATTTTCCTATGCTTCTCATGATTAAAACAATGTATTCACGCAGTCAGTCCACGTCGTGCGGACTGTGCGGACTGTGCGGCGTGGACGCCACAGGACAGCGTGTGCTGCGAAAGACACAGAACAGCTCGAAACAGCTGCTTCGTTACTCAATACAGCGGGGACGGCTGCGCTCGCTGGTTAATCAGCGAACCGGAGCCGAGCACGCCCCCGCTCCGCCTAATTAATTCACCTGTCAATCACGGCAGTTCTGCTTGTGTTCCCTAAGCCTACTGCTGGTGTGTGTTCCTCACTGCACAAGGGGGCGGGGGCGGGGGCGGGGGGTGGGGGGGGGCGTCTCCAACGGCATGGTGGTTTGACTCAGACGGAACATTCTGGATTAGAGTTCATTCAGCGTTCCAGTGCGTTTCTGTTTCTGGGTTCTTTTAGAAAACGACAAGCGTCTCCACCACAAACCGCCCCCCCGGTTTGATTTATAAACTGTGCTGTGCGACTCCTGCAGGAGTGCAGTAAAATGATTCAGCAGCACACAGGCATTCAGTCCGAACGGCTAATTATTGGCGACGGGAGACTGGCAGAGGTCACATGGGCAGGGCCATTACGCAACATCAGTGATCATCTGAGGCAATCGTTGTGCTTCGCTATGGAGAGCATTACCTCGGACAGCTTCAGGGCAATCCAGCGTGCGGGTTCGATAACCCTCGCCCCGCCATCAGCTGACTCGCGATCGGCGTCGCTGCACCCTGCGCCCGTGAGGTCAGCGCCCGGCAGCAGCTGAAGCACGGACGCTGTTCGCTTATGATGATGCAACCAAAAGCAATCATTAACCGCGTTTCCACAGCGCAGGCCACTCAGACCGCCGGCCTAGACAGTGCCGCCACTTGCTCACGTCAAACTCCCGGTGAAAGGTAACACGCTACCTGTGATAACCCCGCCCTTGTCCGTGGCCACACCCCTTTACCCCAGCTGGTCCAATGAGGAGCCAGGGGTTCAGAAGGGTCAGAAGTGCAGGAGTGAGGCACACAGAATGTCTGAGAGACGCACCGACCAGGTCTGGAAGGGTTCAGTGGAAAAACAGGAAGTACCACACGCTAGCTCACCCACCGTTAGCACTGCTGTGGAAATGTAGGAAGTGCTAGCACACGCTAGCTCACCCAGCATTAGCGCTGCTGAGTTAAAGCAGAAAGCTCTAGCACACGCTAGCTCACCCAGCATTAGCGCTGCTGAGTTAAAGCAGAAAGCTCTAGCACACGCTAGCTCACCCAGCATTAGCGCTGCGGTGGAAAAGCAGGACGCTCTGGTGTATGCTAGCTCTCCCGCCATTAGCGCTGCTGAGGAAAAGCAGGACGCTCTGGTGTATGCTAGCTCTCCCGCCATTAGCGCTGCTGAGGAAAAGCAGGACGCTCTGGTGTATGCTAGCTCTCCCGCCATTAGCGCTGCTGAGGAAAAGCAGGACGCTCTGGTGTATGCTAGCTCTCCCGCCATTAGCGCTGCTGAGGAAAAGCAGGACGCTCTGGTGTATGCTAGCTCTCCCGCCATTAGCAGACAAGGAGATTACCAGTGATTAGCTAAGAATAGCACAACTCACCTAAACCTATGTGTGTGAGTGTGTGTGTGTGAGTGTGTGTGTGTAGGTATGTGTGCGTGTGTATGTGTGCATGTGTGAGTGTGAGTGTGTGTGTGTGTGTGTGTGTGTGCACGTGTGAGTGTGAGTGTGTGTACGTGTTTGTGTGCGTGTGTATGTGTGCATGTGTGAGTGTGCACGTGTGTATGAGTGTGTGTGTGCATGTGTGTGTGTGTGTACGTGTGTGTATGTGTACGTGTTTGTGTGCAGTGTGAGTGTGTGTGTATGTGTGCATGTGTGAGTGTGAGTGTGTGTGTGTGTGTGTGTGTGTGTGTGGTGTGTGGTGTGATGTGTGAGTGTTGTGTGTGCAGTGTGTGTGCATGGTGGTGTATGTGTGCAGTGTGTGAGTGTGTGGTGTAGTGTGGTGTGTGTGGTGTGTGTGTGTGTGCTGTGTGGTGCGTGTGTGCGTTGTGTGCGTGTGTGGTGAGTGTGTGTGTGTGTGTGAGTGTGGTGTGTGTGTGTGTGTGGTGTGTGTGTGTGTGAGTGTGTGTGTGTGTGTGTGTGTGTGTGAGTGGTGTGGTGTGGTGTGTGTGTGTGTGTGTGTGTGTGTGTGTGTGTGTGTGTGTGTGTGTGTTTTGTGACGTTGTGTTGTGTGGTGTGTGTGGTGTGTGTGGTGTGTGTGTGGTGTGTGTGATGGTGTGTGTGTTGTGTGTGTGTAGTGGTGTGTGTGTGTGTGGTGTGTGTGTGTGTGTGTGTGTGTGTGTGTGTGTGTGAGTGTGTGTGTGTGTGTGTGGTGTGTGGTGTGTGTGTGGTGTGTGTGTGTGTGTGTGTGTGTGTGTGTGGTGTGTGTGTGTGTGTGTGTGTGTGTGTGTGTGTGTGTGTGTGTGTTGTGTGTGTGTGTGTGTGTGTGTGTGTGTGGTGTGTTGGTGTGTGTGTGTGTGACGTGTGGTGTGTGTGTGTGTGTGGTGTGGTGTGTGTGTGTGTGGTGTGTGTGTGTGGTGTGGGTGTGTGTGTGTGTGAGTGTGTGTGTGTGTGTGTGTGTGTGTGGGTGTGTGGTGTGGTGTGTGTGAGTGGTGTGTGTGTGTGTGGTGTGTGTGTGTGTGTGTGTGTGTGTAGTGGTGTGTGTGTTGCGTGTACGTGTGGTGTGGTAGTGTGTGTGTGTGTGAGCTGTGTGCGTGTGTGGTGTGTGTGATGTGTGTGTGTGTTGTGTGTGTGTGTGTGTGTGTGTGTGAGTATGTGGGTGTGTGGGTGTGTGTGTGAGTGTGTGTGTGTGTGTGTGTGTGTGTGTGTGTGTGTGTGTGTGTACTGGCCTGCCCTGCTCTTTTGCGGTACAGGTACAGGTAGCTCAGGTCAAGCTGCCCTCATGCTGCTCAGGTTGCTCCTGCGGCCTCATGAATGTGAATGACAGGCAGATCGCTGCTGCTGCGCGGAACACCGCGGAACAGCCAATCACAGCGCGGCACAGAACAGAACAACAGCCTCAACCAATTACAGAGTACAGAACATGCACACATATGCATGCTGGAGAGATGGCACGGGGGTCTTTTGGTTTGTTACATCATTTCCTGTTCTCCCATACCCCTCGTCCTCCCGAACATTAACATCTGGCCCTTGTCACGCACTGGCCCTTGTCACCCCCCCCCCCCCAGGCCCTGCAGCTCTGTCCTAAGGAGGAGTACCACTTGCCCCTGCGGCCTCAAGCTGGACCTGTGCTGGTTTTGAGTCAGGGGTGTGCTTCGCCAGGCTCTGAGGGCGGGTTTGGGGCGACTCACCACGTTCCAGAAGAAGGGGTTGAAAAGGATGGCGACGACGGCCACGCAGAACCGGGCGTCCAACGGGTCCACGTACCGCAGCACGGCCGCCATCGCCGAGGCGTCAATCTGCAACAGAGGAGCACGCGATTGGTCCCCGTGGGACTGAGGGGGCGGGGACAAGGGCGGAGTAGAGGGGCTGGGCAAAAGGGGTGTGGTTAAGGGGTGTTAAAAAGGGTGCGGTATAAGGGGCGTAGTTAAGGGCTATGGTGTAAGGGGATTGGCATGGGGGTTTGGTAAGGGGCAGAGTGAAGGGCTGTGGTATAAGGGGTGTGGTAAGGGGTGGGGTTGAGAGGTGTGGTATAAGGGCTATGGTACAAGGAGAGTGATATAAGGGGAGTGGTAAGGGGTGGGGTTGAGAGGTGTGGTATAAGGGCTATGGTACAAGGGGAGTGGTATAAGGGGAGAGGTAAGGGGTGGGGTTGAGGGGGTGGTACAAGGGGAGTGGTATAAGGGGAGTGGTAAAGGGTGGGGTTGAGGGGTGGTACAAGGGGAGTGGTATAAGGGGAGTGGTAAAGGGTGGGGTTGAGGGGGTGGTATAAGGGCAATGGTACATGAGGGGTGGTATAAGGGGAGTGGTAAGGGGTGGGGTTGAGGGGGTGGTATAAGGGCCATGGTACAAGGGGAGTGGTAAGGGGTGGGGTTGAGGGGGTGGTATAAGGGCAATGGTACAAGGGAGTGGTATAAGGGGGTGGTAAGGGGTGGGGTTGAGGGGTGGTATAAGGGCAATGGTACAAGGGAGTGGTATAAGGGGAGTGGTAAGGGGTGGGGTTGAGGGGGTGGTACAAGGGGAGTGGTATAAGGGGAGTGGTATAAGGGGAGTGGTTAAGGGGAGTGGTAAGGGGTGGGGTTGAGGGGGTGGTATAAGGGGAGTGGTACAAGGGGAGTGGTATAGGGGGAGTGGTATAGGGGGTGTCGTATAAGGGCTGTGGGGTTAAGGGGTGTGGGGGGGGGGGGAGAAACTGAAAACGTTCATCTCTACATCCTGTACTGACTGAGAAAGCAGACTGTAGGACCCCAGGTGACCAGCAGGGGCTGCTGCTCAGCAATGACACAAGGTCACCCAAGCCAAATCAATCCCTCTATGGTGCACTAGAACAGAGCCTTAACAGATACCAGACCATGGGCCCATCCACACACTGGAACAGAGCCTTAACAGATACCAGACCATGGGCACATCCACACACTGGAACAGAGCCTTAACAGATACCAGACCATGGGCCCATCCACACACTGGAACAGAGCCTTAACAGATACCAGACCATGGGCCCATCCACACACTGGAACAGAGCCTTAACAGATACCAGACCATGGGCCCATCCACACACTGGAACAGAGCCTTAACAGATACCAGACCATGGGCCCATCCACACACTGGAACAGAGCCTTAACAGATACCAGACCATGGGGCCCATCCACACACTGGAACAGAGCCTTAACAGATACCAGACCATAGGGCCCAGCCATACACTGGAACACAGCCTTTACAGATACCTGACCACGGAGCCTTAACAGAATACCAACCATAGCCACAAACTTTTCATACAACTGGTAACACACAAATCCTCTTCATGTTCAATAAAAAGGTATCCAAACAAGAACAAGCTTCCAGTTTCTATACTCAAGTGCACCTAACATTGGTCTCCACATCCATCAAGTAAGCTCTCTGCCTCTTTGAAATCTGTCAGGCTTGGCACGATATAGAAATTACACTCATTCTCTCCCCAAATGCCACAGACAACCACAAGCACTCCTGTCAGTAAATTCACCCATTACAGAGCAAACCATTTTAAAAGCAGACCCCCGGCTCTCTGCCCTCTCATATCTTCTCTACTTTGTGCTAAAAGCCTTCAAGGATCTCAGTTATGTAACTTTGCCAGGACTGACGCAAACAAAAAGCCTGAGCCAACAAAAAAAAAAAAAATTTAAAAAAATCCCCTTTCAGACGCAGATTCAGGTGCGGATTCCTTATGACTAATATCTGTTGACAGAAAGGTAGTGGATGAAAATGGTCTGCAAAATGTCACACTCAGCAGAATGTGATTTTTTTTTTCCCCACAGAAAAAAAGTTGGTGCCTTGCTATTATCTGGAACCCAGAGATACACGGCTAAGCAAAAAAAACAGGCACGTACAAATCAATTCGCCAGGAAATGAGTTACTCTCGCAGAACCTTCCACATCTAGACAGCGTTTTGCTCACAAATGGAGTCATCCGCCTCTACTGCCCAGATCTTTGCAAAATGCAATGAAACTGGGCATGATCTGTACATAACGGGACATCAACGCGCAAAACAGCCGATTCGACCACTATGATTATCGCATGTCTTCCCTTTTACGCGTATCTTACAGACTGTGTCCACGCGTTCAAATGCATTCTACTCCTAAAATTGCACGTTAAAAAACATGACCAAGCACAGGAGAGCGAACAGCATGTTCCAGCAAAGTTTATGCCAACCTCGGTGGCGTTGCCCTGAAACCGCCGATATGGCGTTGCTAGGCGCCGCTCAGCCTGACCGGGTCCGCACAAGGAGTACGAAAGCGCACCGCTGCGTCGCAGCGTTGTGCACGTGCCAGATTGTACAATTAAACGGCATTGGCTTTACCCACTGCAGCTACACACCATGGCGCGCTTCTTTTCTGATACAAACGAGTTGCCTGTCAGTGTAAATTAAATCCAATTCACAGGGGGGGAAAACATAATTTTGCTATCCGAGCAATTGTAAAACATTTCAGGTTGGTCCTTAGTGTCGTAATTTTCAAGATTTCGACCTTACAGTAAAATACAACAAAACGCCAAATGTGTGGATACCTTGCTGTAATCCACGTTACTTAACCCCCCGCAGCAATCCAACTGGCGGTTTCTTACAGACGCCGAATCACCGTTCATGTAACACCAAGAACAGGCCAAAATGAACAAAAGACCACGTCTAAAAAGAGCGTAGCCGTCGGTGTGTTTCACAAACAGCACTTAATTCCGAGCGACTCCACGTAGCCAATTTGCAGGCAGACATGACAGTTCACCTTTGGCCGAAAGCACAGTGGTGCATTATGGGTAATAGAGTCCCTTTTTTTCAATAGTTCTACCTATGCTTATAGACAGTGGAATGACAGTCTGTCATTTTATTTAACAATGTGTGCACAGTGTGAGTAATAGAATAAAATTAAGGAGACCGACTGGGACGAAATAAACGATAAACTCGCGGAAATATAAAGCGCACTGGTTTTAAAAACCGTTGAGAATTGATGTGCGTCGTTTGCTCTAAGCTCTCCTTAAATACTGCACGCTAGTGCCCCCTTGCGTAGTCAGCGAGCTCTCTGCTGGTTTATCTGAAAGACTGTTTATCCCTTATTAATGACCACACGTAACGCAAGCTCCATCTTCCTTGTTGTATATTGTCGACCTATCGGCGAAGAGTAGGTGATCCGTATTATAAAAGTACCATAAAAAGGCATTAACCTTCTGAACATAGGGACCTTATTTGTATGAGTGATTAATACCATTCCGAACTGCACAGCAATTGCCGTTGGCAGCTTTGTTGACCGCAACATGTAAAGGAAAAAAGAATTACATAATGTTTCCACTTTCCACCCATTGCTTCCTCGGCTATTGGTAAGGAAAGGTGGGGGCGGACGGAGGTTAGAGAAAATACTCCCAGCACGACAGGGCTCAGTCGGCGCATAACAGCAGACCTGCCGTGGCAAGTATAATAGTGAAAACGGTCCATTATTCCCATTTTCGCTCGTCGATTTGCCTGTGCCTTTGAACGCTTTGTTCTTAGCGCTGTTTGATGTGAACCCTAGGCCCCTGCGTTTACAAAATGTGTTTTACATAATAGGCGTTGGAATATTTCCTGCGATAATTACCACCTGTGGTCTCTACTTGTGTTGACAGCCTCTAATTGTTGGTCGTGTAAACAATGAGCTCATTTTCTGTTTTTTTGTAATTTAAATTATTTATTTTATTTTATTATTATTATTTTTTTTAAACAATTGCTACAATTAGTATTTTATATCTCTGGCCTGTCTCGTTTTTACTTTTTTGCTATTTGAAAAATGTATTTAACATCGTAAATGAGAAGTGGCTTGTCTGAAGCAAGTTTATCACTGGAGTTTTAAATTAAGATTCCGGTGGGAATTTAGAGGCAGCTACTGACGCAGTTACGGCAACATTCTGAACCGATTTTCTGTCCACCGTCCACGTGGGTCTCATCCACGCACTCCAGTTAGGTTTGGCTAATTGGCGACTCTAAGTTGTTCGTGGGTAGGAGGGTGTGAGTGAGTGGTGTGTGTGCCTTGTGATGGATGCGGCGTCTGGGTGACCCTCTCGGGTGATGCGTTTGGGCCGTCGCCACGGCGACGAGGGGGGGGCAGCGCCTGGGCGACCCTCTCGGGCGGTGCGTTCGGGCCGTTTCGCCTGCGAGGGGGAGAAACGGGGCGTGGCTAACGTGGCCTGCTTCTCCGCTCGGCTCTTAGAGCTCTCCGTGCGATGCCCTACATACGTCCCGCACCCCCGCCTGAGCAACGGCTCCCGCCTGCCAGGTTAAGCGTTCGCTTGTTTTTTTACGTAACTCCCCGGGAGGGTGTGGGCTCGGCGGGGGAACCCTGCTGCGGACGCCGCCCCCGCGGCTGACCCACATTCGCACTCCCGTCCAAATATACCTGCCCACCGCCCCGTTCAGCGGCGGGTGATGTCACCCGCGATGCCTCCCCGGACACACGGCTGGGGCCGCTCTGTTAGGTACACTATTTCTTTGCTAGAAATAGCTGTACAAAATAAGTACTGTACCTTACTGAACCTGTGTTTAGCAGTTGTCCATGACCATGAAATGCACTTTTTGTACGTCGCTTTGGATAAAAGCGTCTGCCCAATAAACGTAATGTAACGTAATGTAATGTAATGTACACCCGCTCCCCCGAACAGCGAATCGTGTGGCCGCAACTTTATGTGTAGAGCATGCAGACACGGCGATGGGGTTTAGTCGTCGTTTGGCCAAACATTAGAATGGGCTGAATGTGTGATCTGAGTGACTTTGACTGTGGTTTGATTGTTGAGCGTGTGTGCGAGTGTGGTGATGGTGAGAGAGCGTGTGTGTGAGAGAGAGTGTGTGTGTGAGTGTGGTGATGTGATGGGTGAGAGAGAGTGTGTGGTGTGAGGAGAGAGCGGGTGATGTGGTGTGGTGGAGCTGTGTGAGAGAGAGCGTGTGTGAGTGTGGTGATGGTGAGAGACCGTGTGTGTGAGAGAGAGCGTGTGTGAGGTGGTGAGGTGAGAGAGTGTGTGTGGAGAGAGCGTGTGTGAGTGTGGTGATGGTGAGAGAGCGTGTGTGTGAGGTGTGATGTGTGTGTGAGAGAGCGTGTGTGTGAGTGTGGTGATGGTGAGAGAGCGTGTGTGTGAGAGAGAGCGTGTGTGAGTGTGGTGATGGTGAGAGAGCGTGTGTGTGAGTGTGGTGATGGTGAGAGAGCGTGTGTGTGAGAGAGAGTGTGTGTGTGAGTGTGGTGATGGTGAGAGAGCGTGTGTGTGAGAGAGAGCGTGTGTGAGTGTGGTGATGGTGAGAGAGCGCGTGTGTGAGAGAGAGCGTGTGTGAGTGTGGTGATGGTGAGAGGATTCGCCGCTGGATACTGTACCTCACAGCGTGGAGGCCTCACGGCGTTGGGCGGTACCACAGAGAGAGAGAGAGGAGAGTTTAATTAGCCCCCCGCCACAGTCTGACATCATCCCCCCGCTGCTAAAGCAGGGCTGCCAGACCCTGCTCTGTAATCCGCAACAATGCGCGCCCAGCGTGTCGCCCCTCCCCGCAGTACCGGATTACAGAGCCGGGCTCGCGTCTCTGAGGTTGCCGGTTCAAATCCTCGGTAGGATGAGACCCTTCATTTAAATATCCGCCTCTCTTGTGTGTGTGCGAAACATCCAGACTGTGTTATGCTGCTTAGGGTATGTGCGTCAGCAAAGCAAATAATTACTATACAGCAAAAACTGTTTTGCCACCTTTCTGTCTGTGTGTGTGTGTGTGTGTGTGTGTGTGTAAAGTTGTGTACATGTGCTTATGCTGAATCTATCATTACCTTTACCTAATCCACCTGTTGTTCACTGCCTGCATATTTATGACTGGTTTTGTAGTCTGACCAGGGTGAGAGGGCCCAGAATGCCGTGTTTTAAATCATAATCCTCACACATACTCTCTCACGAGGACTATTATGCCTTTGGTCAGTGTATGCGGTTATGTGTTTTTAGGTTGATTCCTGGTTTGGCTCCCACATTATATTACATCACATTTATTTAGCCAAATCAACATACAATAAGTACATACCAGAGGTTATTGGAACAACTATAAACACCGGTCCAATAAGATGCAATACTCATTCTGTAACAGTCATCCATAGGTATGAACAGATTAAGTCCAGTTCACACAGTGAACATTACTCTCACCTAACCGTTGCTAAGTCAAACTAGGAGGCATGACAAGCTACAACATCAAGACAATGATACAAGGCACAATAAAATACAGCCCCCCCCCCCCTTCCAACAAGGTCTTCTGCCACTGCCAAGATGGGAAATGAAACATTGATTTTTTAAATAAAAGGGAAAAGCTCTTTTCCTGAATCAGTGCTCCCAGACAGGCGCGTTCACTGAAAGCGGAGCTGTGGCAGGCGGGGCTCCTGTGCTGATTGTCGCTGTGTCTGTGCTCTGCTTTTATTCAGCCGCGGTTATTATCAGGAGGCTCCTGCTCTGGTATTGATTTGTGTTTTTAAAAGCCAGGCTGAGTGTGAGCGGCTTTCGTCAGCATTCTGTCAGTCAGGAGGACTCTGCACGTGTCACACACACACACACAGACACACGCACACACTCACACACACACACGTACACACATACACACACACACACTGACACACACACACACGCACACACACACACACACTGACACACACACACACACACACACACACACACACTGACACACACACACACACACACACACACACTGACACACACACACACTGACACACACACACACGCACACAAACACACACACTGACACACACACACACACACACACACACACTGACACACACACACACACACACATACACACACTGACACACGCACACACTCGCACACACACTGACACACACACACGCACACACACACTGACACACACACACACACACACACTGACACACGCACACACACACACACAAGTATGCATGCACACACACACACACACAAGTATGCATGCACACACACACACACACGCTCACACGTACACGCACACACACACACACACACTCACACAAACACACGCACACGCACACGCACACGCACACGCACACACACACACACACACACACGCACTGACACACGCACACACACACACACACTCACACAAGTATGCATGCACACACATGCACACACAGTGACACAGGGTCACCCTGGTCCTGTCTTTATGGCCTACAGAGCACCAAGGGCTCCAGCTGCCATTTTGGTAACACACAGACACTCATGTGGGGCTTAAATGACTCTCCACAGAAACCCCTCAGGCTGCTGGACATTTACTGGAGCGCTGCATCCCATTGAGCCACTGGGCATAGCGTTGGATTCAAACCCGCAACCCTTCAAGCTACAAGCCCAGTTCTGTAGGCATTATGCAATTTTGCTGCACCTGTTCCTCCCCTTCCCAAACGCGCACACACACACACACACACACACACGCACACACACACACCCACACGTACACAACAAGGTCACAGTCACAAGAAAGAGCCTGGGTTGCACCGAAATAACAGCCTATTTAACATCTGCGTCTGTCAAACAGCTGCCCCCCCCCCCCGATGCAGGCTGCTCTTATGTGATTCGGGACCTACATAAAATCCAGAGCAAACAGCGCGAGCGAGCAAACACAGAAGCAGGGCGCTGCTGGGTTGTGTAAGGCGCCCTTCCATGGTTACACAGAGGGCCAGGGGGAGCTCTTTCACGGTTACACAGAGGGCCAGGGGGAGCCCTTTCACGGTTACACAGAGGGCCAGGGGGAGCCCTTTCACGGTTACACAGAGGGCCAGGGGGAGCCCTTTCACGGTTACACAGAGGGCCAGGGGAGCCTTTCAGGTTACACAGAGGGCCAGGGGGAGCCCTTTCACGGTTACACAGAGGGCCGGGGGAGCCCTTTCACGGTTACACAGAGGGCCAGGGGGAGCCCTTTCACGGTTACACAGAGGGCCAGGGGGAGCCTTTCACGGTTACACAGAGGGCCAGGGGGAGCTCTTTCACGGTTACACAGAGGGCCAGGGGAGCTCTTTCACGGTTACACAGAGGGCCAGGGGAGCCTTTCACGGTTACACAGAGGGCCAGGGGAGCCCTTTCACGGTTACACAGAGGGCCAGGGGGAGCCTCTTTCACGGTTACACAGGGGCAGGGAGCCCTTTCACGGTTACACAGAGGGCCAGGGGGAGCCTTTCACGGTTACACAGAGGGCCAGGGGGAGCCCTTTCACGGTTACACAGAGGGCCAGGGGAGCCCTTTCACGGTTACACAGAGGTCAAGCTTTCACGGATTATTAAGAGGTCAAGTCTTTTTCACGGTTAAAGAGGGCTGTGTCCCTTCCACTTACGCGAGGGCCATGGTACCTCTCATGCCACGTTCAGTGGCCAGGGGAGCCCTTTCACGGTTACACAGAGGGCCAGGGGGAGCCCTTTCACGGTTACACAGAGGGCCAGGGGGAGCTCTTTCACGGTTACACAGAGGGCCAGGGGGAGCCCTTTCACGGTTACACAAAAGGTAATGTTATTGATGGATTATTTAATTTTAATGTCTTTTTTTACTTGTTGAAGTCATTGGAGCTGTTGTCCCTTCCACTTTCCTTGCGAGGGGAGTTCCGTGGTACCTAACATCATGCCGACTTCTTGATTTTTATTTTTTTCAACGACAATCACAGCCGCTGTGGTGTCTGTCTGAATCGGATGTGTCACAGATTGTGTACAACATGATCTTCCCTCTCGTGTGTTAGCGATTGTGTGAAATGTATTAAGGTCGGATTTCCTTTAAGCATGTGGCAGTGGTGTCAAATCTTATCCAAGACAGTGTAGGTAGGAGGCAGGTAGGTAGTGTAGATGCAGTGTAGGTAGGTGCAGGTGGGTGTAGTTGGTTGCGGGTAGTGTAGGTTGTGTGCAGGGTAGGTTTTTTAGCCCAGCACTGAGACACCTGTATTTAACTACATAAGGCAGGGGTTCCTCAATCTTATCCAGAAAGGGCCGGTGTCGGTGCCGGCTTTCGTTCCAACCAAGCAGTTGCACACCTGATTCCACTAATCAACCACTAGAGTCTTTGCTAAGGACCTTGATTAGTGGAATCAGGTGGGTAACTGCTTGGTTGGAACGAAAGCCGGCACCCACACCGGGCCTTTCCGGACAAGACTGAGGACCCCTGACATAAGGTCTTCAGTCAAGACCTTGATAAGTAGAATCATCGTGTCTTAGTGCTGAGCTAAAACAAAAACCTGCACCCACATCGGCCCTTTTTGGGTAAGATGAGATCCCCCCCTGTGCGTTCTCTGCCCCCCTTGCATGGGACTTGTGAGTACAGCAGTCAACCTGAACTGAGGGATTTTTTTTTACAGTATCCTTTCAGATTTACACCCGTGACTCCAGCAGGGATCTTACGGCTGTCTGTCCTTTGTGTGAAATATTACATAACGCCTGGTACCCCTGGGGTTATTCTTTTTTATTTTATTTTTTCCTTGGTGCTCCTTTGACCTCCTTTCAGTTCCCAAAGCAGCACAACACCAGTTCCAACGAAAAGACCGCAATTCAGCAAGTGAGCCAGGTTTTGCAAAAAAAAAACATTTCATTAAGGGCTGTGATTTTGTAACGCGAGAGAAGAATGCAGAATCCGAGAGGTTGTTACATAATGCAACTTGGCTTTAATGCACCGAACACACCAAACATAACCCCCCCGCCCCCCCCCCCGGCCCCATCCCTTGGCATTTCTTCAGAGGGTGGTAAGGGTTAGGAGGATGTCATGTAAATGTTTGAGATGCCGCGAGCACAAAGACCAGGACGTCTGTGTCAGGCGAGGAGTGCATTGCCATGGTAAGTTGCCGCTTGAACAGAGCGTTGTATTTGTACCTGAAAAAGATGAAGACAGTTCAGGGACGGAATGAGCATGCACACAAGCTGAGGAAACCTGCCGTGTATCTTTAATGGTATTATTGCTTCCGGTGAACTTGTGTGGAATTGTTCGGCATCATTGTGTGGATTTTACAGACTGAAACTTCAAGGAAATGTCACAGATGCCGTATGTTTCTAACAATCTAACACACTTTTTTGTACGTCGCTCTGGATAAGAGCGTCTGCCAAATGCCTGTAATGTAATGTAACAATTCTTTGAGATTTGTATGGCTAACAGTTTGGACATACACATATACATATATTACATCAAACAAATACTGTGTCATTTGGCCATTCCGGCACTGTGCGCTGGTTGAGTAAGTTTGCTGTTGCGTTCTGTCTTCTTGTTGCTGTCGGTATTGCTGCTGTTTGTGCTGTTAATGTTGTTGCTGCTGCTTTTCTTGTTGCTGTGGTTGTTTTTGTTGCTGCTGTTGTTGTTGGTGTTGTTGTTGTCGCTGTATTTTTTTATTTTTTTTCTTGTTTAAAGACAGTCAAGTCGTTTCGGTTGTAGCAGAATTGCAGATGTTATTCAGGTTGTTCTCTGCCTTAAGGCTGATGAAGGTTATCCTGTCCCCCCCCCCCTCCCCAGAACAATGACCCTTTGCAAATGGCTTTGCCTCCATTCACCTGTTCCTGCTGTAAAAGCTGAAAGGGTCTTCGATATTAAGTGGCGTGGCGGCGGTGCCCCTCCCGGCCTGGCGGGATTGGCGGTGACGCGTGGCGGTTCTCCGTGATCACATGCTCTCCTGGACCACGGCGCTGAGCTCAGCACAACCCGGGCCCCAGCGGGGCCAGGCCCTTCAGCTCCAGTTAGCTAACTGCGCTGATCTGGGTCTGGGTCACCCTGACCAGGCCCAGCGTCTGTCGCCTGAAATTCCACAAATCCTAATGGACCCGGCCTGTGTTTTTGCACCCTCTCATAATGTACACACACACACACACACACACACATAAACACAACACACACACACACACACACATAAACACACACACACACACACATAAACACAACACACACACACACACACATAAACACACACACACACACACACACACATAAACACAACACACACACACACACTACACACACACACACACACACACACACACGCACACACACACACTCACACACACACGCACACACACACACATAAACACAACACACACACACACACTCACACACACACAGACACTCACATACACACACACACACAAACACATGAACACACACACATACACACACACACACACACACACATACACACTCACACACACAAACAAATAAACACACACACACACACATAAACACACACACATGCAAATGCACACATGCACACACACATATGCGCACACACACACACACATGCGCACACACATACACACTCACACACACACATGCAAATGCACACACACACACACATACACACTCACACACACAAACACATAAACACACACACACACATACGTGCAAATGCACACACACAAACACACACACACACACACACTCACACATGCAAATGCACACACACACACACACATGCGCACGCACATACACACACGCACACACAAACACACACACACATACACACTTACACCCACACACACACATACAAATGCACACATGAGCACACACACACACATACACACTCACACACACAAACACATAAACACACACACACACACACACACACACGCAAATGCACACATGTACTCACACACACACACACACGCATGCACATCCATGCACACATACACACCCACTCACACACACACACAAACATACACACATTTTCATTTAATGGATATTTTTTTGGATCAGTGGTAATACCAAGCTTGTACAGGTTACACAGGCCCAGCCACACATACAAACTACACATCTGGGGGTGTGGTCTGTATCTATAGGGGTGTGGTCTGTGTATCTGGGGGTGTGGTCTGTATCTATAGGGGTGTGGTCTGTGTATCTGGGGGTGTGGTCTGTATCTATAGGGGTGTGGTCTGTGTGTCTGGGGGTGTGGTCTGTATCTATAGGGGTGTGGTCTGTGTATCTGGGGGTGTGGTCTGTATCTATAGGGGTGTGGTCTGTGTGTCTGGGGGTGTGGTCTGTGTATCTGGGGGTGTGGTCTGTATCTATAGGAGTGTGGTCTGTGTATCTGGGGGTGTGGTCTGTATCTATAGGGGTGTGGTCTGTGTGTCTGGGGGTGTGGTCTGTGTATCTGGGGGTGTGGTCTGTATCTATAGGGGTGTGGTCTGTGTATCTGGGGGTGTGGTCTGTATCTATAGGGGTGTGGTCTGTGTGTCTGGGGGTGTGGTCTGTGTGTCTGAGGGTGTGGTCTGTATCTATAGGGGTGTGGTCTGTATCCGTGCAGTTATCAGGGCACGCTCAGAACTGACCCCCCCCCCCCTGCCCATGGCAGGGCCCACAGATAAAAGTCATCATTGGCAACCCTGCTGTGGTCCTTGGGAATGCTGGAACAGGGAGTCCGAGTCCCAAACCCATTTCTGGCAAGGCTAGGGGACTTCACTGATGGAGAACTCTCCACCCAAAATCCAGGGGGAACTTTTATGAAAATTGGGTACGCTTGATACAGCAAGGGAGACTGGGCTAATTGAGATATTCTACACAGATAAACGATCAGTACAGAGTATCAGAGTATAAATTCCTCTTTCCTCAGTCTGCCCAGCCTGGTCTGCTTCTCAATATTTACATTTAACAAAACATGACAGTAACATACACTTGATCGCTGGCTCCCCGTCCAGCTAGAAAGGCATCCTAGCTGAGGATGGTTTCGATCTGGGTTATGGGCCTCAGCTTCAGTACTAACCAAGCCCAGCCCTGCTTAGCTTCAGTACTAAGCCCAGCCCTGCTTAGCTTTAGTACTAACCAAGCCCAGCCCTGCTCAGCTTCAGTACTAACCAAGCCCAGCCCTGCTTAGCTTCAGTGCTAACCAAGCCCTGCCCTGCTTAGCTTCAGGACTAAACAATCTCAGCCCTGCTTAGCTTCAGTACTGACCAAACCCAGTCCTGCTTAGCTTCAGTACTAACCAAACCCAGCCCTGCTCAGCTTCAGTACTAACCAAGCCCAGCCCTGCTTAGCTTCAGTACTAAGCCCAGCCCTGCTTAGCTTCAGTACTAACCAAGCCCATCCCTGCTTAGCTTCAGTACTAACCAAGCACAGCCCTGTTTAGCTTCAGTACTGACCAAGCCCAGCCCTGCTTAGCTTCAGTACTAACCAAGCCCAGCCCTGCTTAGCTTCAGTACTAACCAAGCCCAGTCCTGCTTAGCTTCAGTACCAAGCCCAGTCCTGCTTAGCTTCAGTACCAACCAAGCCCAGTCCTGCTTAGCTTCAGTACCAAGCCCAGTCCTGCTTAGCTTCAGTACTAACCAAGCCCATCCCTGCTTAGCTTCAGTACTAACCAAGCCCTGCCCTGCTTAGCTTCAGTACTAACCAAGCCCTGCCCTGCTT